>NW_019272128.1:144096-192919 GCF_002738345.1 Cucurbita maxima | reverse complement strand
GATCGATGGTACAGGTGGGCCGAGCGTTAAAGGTGGGCTTCAGGGATTTATTTGTGGCTGCTGGGCTTCGCACTATTCGTGGGTCGAGGCTTGGGTTTGTCTTAATTTGAGTTAGGGGTTGTAATCACGGTTTACAAGAACCTGACCCAACCCAATGGATATTTTCTTCTCCACACGACTGTATGTGAATTTACCGAAACTTTTATCTCTCTTCTCAAGAGCTCCTCGCCGTCGACTTTTGGTCCCTTTTTCCTTCTTCTATCTTTCCTCCCTCTCCCATGAATTCACGAAGTCATGGATGTGACTATTGTTCCAGACCCATGTTTTGTTTCAGATTTCCAAAACACAGGACGATCGTAGGAGTAACACCCAAAAATGAAGGGAATTAGCTCCAACAAGAATAAGCCGCCCATGAAAGACTCAAATGATTAAAAGGAATGAAATTAAAGGATTAGGCAAAAACAAGGGGATTCAGCAAGTCACACCTATACCCTACCAAGTAATCTTAAGGAGTTAAAAGGCCTTTTTCAAACAAATGGAAAGAGAAAAGTAACCGAAAAGGTTGTTTTTTCGATATCTAAAGAACTCTCTTAGATTTTTAATTCCGGGCCCAGTGAATTTCAAAAGGCTCAAAAAGGAAAAAATGACAAAAAGTGATGAATAATTTTTTAAAAATTATTGAGTTTTTTAAGAAAAATAATAATAAAATATTCCAAATATGGTAAGGAACTTTCTACCTTTTTTATTCCTACTTACTTATGGTCTTAAGGTTATTGGAGATCTTATCATAAATAGTAACCCTACAATCATGCACCCAATATCTTAAAACCTTGGGAATACTTGATCTAAGTCTTACTTGGTCTCGGTAAGGCGTCCCTCGAGATGGATCATAGAGAAACCTTTGGTTCTAATACCATTACTTTCATGACTTCATTTTTAAGCTAGAACGACGCATAGATTGCCACTTGAGTTGACTCGATAGTATAAAAAGACGACAGCGTTTTTACATTAAAAAAAATAATAATAAATAATTTTAAACATAATATACAATATCTTTAAGTTATATCAAAAATAGAGTTCATAACAAAACTATGTTGACATGGATTAAGGTCTCCAAGTTTCTCAAATTTGGATCCCTGTGTTTTTTAATTAGTCAAGAGAACTAGGGCCACACCTCTAGTTGTCTTGTAAATTTTTACTCGCTCGGATTACTAGAGACATTCCATCCTAGGCTACCGTCTGGCCAAACTGATATCCTCACCCTAGTCTTGATTTGTTTTATCTACCTACTCTCTATAGAGAGAATTACATATTTAATAACATGAAGTTAATATATAGATATTCATGCATACAGTCACACGTATACTTAATAGGGCGATAAACATCCATCAAGCACTGGGAAGCCAACGATAACATCCATCAACCTTTCAGACACATGAAGAAAAGTTCGCCATTAGAAAAAATATGAACTAGCAAGTCCTGTTTTCAAATTTCTGCTTACGTTAACTTGGTAAATTTTCATTATAATTCTTAAATCTTGTTCGGAAGATTTTTTTTTGGATTAGAAAATACTTTTGAATAAACTAATACAAATAGAAATAAAATGAAAAACAATCCTGAAATGTCCTAAACTAATCTATATGCTACTAAATGGAAATGCAACTAACCTATACTAACCTATGGTTTACTAAAAATTAAATATGAAACTATCCAAGCATCTGTCACGGTCTCATGATTGCGATCTTACAGAAGCGCCTTTGCTTTACCTGAAAAATAAAATAGAGTAGCACTTGGCTTTAGTATTTTAAGAAATACTCAGTAAGCGACCCCCTATTGGGGTTAAAATACAAAGACACGTAGTTACTTGCATGGGACCTATCATAATAGTTTATTTTTCTACAGTGGCTTTCCTAACGAACAACTTGGATGTGTAATTAATTTCTCTACACACGGCTCACATGTGTGAGTATGAACCAACTAGTCGGTTCGCACACCTCCTGGGCTCATTTATAGTCAGACGAGCATTCTTTAGGAGTTGTTGATGCTAGACACTCGTTAGGAGTGGCGACCGTCTCGACTACACGATGTCAAACATAATGATCATTCCTCTACCTATTAGCATACACATCCGGACTACTGTAAAGGAATAAGGTTACCTCCGATGCATGAGCACACAATAAGCATGAGGTCCCAATATCTTTCCATTTTAATTATCCTTAATACAACTCCACTAACGTCTTCTTCCTATCATAACATTTTTCATACCATATCTCATAACTTTTATCATATCATTTATCATTATTCATGCATATGCCGGGGTTGTATTTCATGCTAGTTGTCATTTCTCATGTTAATCATATCATTCATCAAACATATAACTCATATTATATCGTTTTTATGCTTACAGACACAACAATCCATATCGTGCACATATCATATCATATATCATAACAGTCACATAATATATCTCAAGAACGTTTTCAACAAATCAGATCATAGCATATCACATCATAAAGCATATCAATTTATCAAATACAGCATAACAATCACATTGCATAGTATTTTCGTACTATTTCATAATGTCATACATATATGATCTATGACACGTGCAAAACCACGAGCACGTGTCATCATATACCATACTCTTTGTGATTTTTCCTCCATTTCTCTCCCCTCGATTCTCATGGCATTTTTTATGGTGTTTGGATCGTTGCGGCTTGATTTAATGTACTTTCTAACCTCACGATGTCACTAGTCTGTCTAAGTGTATAAGGATGTGGATTTGTTTTGTTTTCTCAACTTCCCCAACTCTCGGATCCTGCGGATGAATTTACGATGTGTTTCTCTCTCTTCCCTAAACTCTTTCTATCGCTTGTTTGTCCTATTTTTCCATGTAGGTAGGCTTTGGGGTATTTCGTAGGAGTTGGGGTCATGTGGGTGTCGGGTTTCTCTAGTTGGACTAGTCGTGGTTGTTTTTTCGGGTTCCTCTCTCTCTCTCTCTTCAATTTTCTCTATGTTTTCCCTTTACATTTGTCTAGAGCATCTGGCATGAGATGGGGAGAAGTATGAACTTATTTTTGGTGAGTCGTAAGGATCGAGAAGGCATGTCCAAGAATTTTGGAATCTCATTTGAATTTTTGCAGGTTTTTTGGCGACCGAGCCAAATGTGTATATATATATAAATATAAATATATATTTATTTTTGTATCGTTACAAGATCGGTCAACAACACTAGGGTCTCACCCTTTAATCATCTCTAACAAATCTTCTGTGTTCAAACTACTATAGGTGTTCAATCCTAGGTTACCATCTAGGCAAACAGATATGCTCTCTCTAGTCTTAATTTGTTTCATCTACTTACTCTTTGTGGGGAGAATCACACATTTAATAATCTTACTTATCCATGGGGAGATAACATCAATGAAGGGCATGAGTTAATTGAGAGGTTTTCAACATTTATGTCTCAAGTGATTTTATGCATAATTTTCTTCTTAAAATAGAGGGAGAGAATGAGTGTTTGAGGTGCACTATTGAAATTGACTCTGCTAGTTAATCCTAAAATAATTTAATCTAATTCAACTAGTTAAGCCTAAAATAATTTAATTTTACTCCTAAGAATTTAAACCATTTAAGCCTAATTTTCTTAAAGTAATTTAAATTTACTTCAACTATTAAGCCTAATTTTACATAAAATAATTTAAATTTACTTATAATAATTTAAACGGACTAAGTTTTACTATGCATAAATACTTCACATTTAACTCTAAAAATTTAAATTAGCTAAAAGGTAGTTACACTAACTTTAAATACTTCTGAAAAATTGAAATTAGGAGAAAATGGTTCGAACGTATCAGACAAAAGCCAATTCAGGCTAAATGCTAGCCTTGAGCCGTCAGAAAGTGTAATATCCGACTAGCTTGACCGTTCGCGTGGGATGCTAAAATGGAGTGAGGAATCTCCCTTTTGTAGTGGAGGCCAACACCCACTTATCAACATTTTTTAGACTACCCATTTTTTTTTAATTCTAATATTTCGGGAGATTAAACCAGCCCAATAAGTTTAGAGTTCTTATAAAGATTTTAAATCTAAGCTATTTTTACTTGAACTTGTTTTAAAAAATTTCACGACCCGTATGTATCAATCACAAGTTAAAAGTATCATCATTACTCACCTCAACTATTTTCTTAATTTGAATATAAAGGACATGTGCTCAATAGAATTTTCACCTCGGGATGAAATGCCTATTTTCAAAATTTTAATATCGTTTATAAATTAAAGTTAAAAAAACAATGATTTTTTTTTTTTATGGACAGTGGGCTAATGTTTCTTAACAAGAGAATAATAAAATTGAAAATAGTTACTCAACGCACATAGGTACTATAATTTTAACAAGAAACAAAAAAAAAAAAAAAATCCTACAACTTTCATATATCTTATTAAAAGTTTCACTTGATATATTGTAGCTTCACGGTCTTTTTTGATGTCATGATCCGATTTTTGAGGCTTCGAATGTTGGACCCAACACAAAAGACGAAGACAAAAGGAAAGAAAATAAAAAAAAGTAAATAAAATAAAAGATAAATTTTGATAAAACTTTAATTGAAATAAATACAAGCTAACAGTAAAATTAAATAAAAAGTTATATCCAAAAAGAAACATGGAAAAATTGGTTGGGGATATAGTTTACCGTAGAAAAACAAAAATGAAAGATTCAAATACAAAAATGAGCTGATGCTCTAGAACGACCCCCTCCGTGACTGTACATCTCTTAGATGCTCCTCCACCTCAACCAACAACTTGTGAGACCTAAACCTAAAAAAGGAAAAGGGGTGAATATACAAATATACTATGAAACCAACCTATTTGTAGGCTCTTATCTTAGCCTTGATCTAGAAAAAGACCATAAACTTAACACTGGGCTCGAGGGGTATTATTCTTGTTGTGTTTATCTTAGATAGCTAGCTTAACCTACACAGCGGTAATCGATATATGAAGTTAACGTGCAACCTTAACGATTTCTCTCTATCAAGTTGGCACAATGAGTGCTAGCCTACTTATCATCCAAAGGTGGTTGTTGGTAAACCCATCCAACAACTACAAACTCGTACTTAAAAATAATTAATTTTCTCCTATCCTATATACGATCTTGGATTTTTTTTTTTTTTTTGATGTCCCACATTTGTTAGGGAGGAGAACAAACCACCATTTATAAGGGGTGGAAACCTTCCCATAGCAAACGCGTTTTAATGCCTTGAGGGGAAGCTCGAAAGAGAAATCCCAAAGAGGACAATATCTGCTAGCGGTGGATCTGAGCTGTTACGATTGGTATCAAGGCAGTCGTGGTTTTTATTCTATAGACTTTTTTTTTCCTAGAATAGAGAGTCGTACACCTCTGTGACTCAGCTCGACGACATGCCTCGCCGCGACCAGGTATGTAGTCTAACCTTGTTTAATAGGTTATAATATGATGTAACGCCACTAAGAACTTGATTTATGTTTTGGGTTAACGCCTTAGGGTGTTAAAAGAGAATATTCCCTCTATATGTTAATGCTAGATTCGAGTTATTGTGAGGAGGTCAAGAGGGGTCATGTTTTAGTTTACTGGCCTTAAGAAGACAAAAAGGTGACTCCGCAGAGTACGTAACGTCCAACCTATAGAAATGTATATGAGACTTTTTAAGGTCCAGTACGAGATGATATACCTATGACCATGCATCCGTGGAGACCACGTAGTAGGCCTAGACAGTATAGAGTTGTCTTGGTGCAAACCACATAGTAGACCCAAACAATATTCATTCTTAGAAGTAAGGGCGGCCACGGTAGAAATTAAGCACCTCTCAAGCAAACCATTTTCACGAGTGAGTTTGGTTAAGTTGGTAGTCAAGAAATAAAATTCACCAACAGAGAGAGTGAAGCTATGGAGGCCATGGTCAAGGTTTGTTGGAGTCTTCATAAGATAAATTCAGGTTTATGGACTTCAATAAGTGAGATGTACGTTTTTATGAAATTAATGAGTCACGGGGTTTAGGATATTCCTACTAAAGATCACCTAATGGGATGACAAGTCGCTTTGGACCTTGGTGGAGAGGACCAAGTTCTAAAGAAGTACGTGGTTATCAGGACCATGAAACTGTGTTGTAACCTATCCTTTGGTCAGGGCATACATTCTCACAAGGTGTAGGACGTTAAATTGTCGAGATAGTCTAGTGAACCCTAGGGTTGAGAATAGCAAGAAAAAAAAATAAAGAGCTATGGCTAGGCCTTCGTTGTCCGAAGGAAGAAAGTCCAGATGGGCGATAGTGAGAACCAACATTTGTGTTAGGTTATCTAGATTACAAAGAGTAGAACTCCAGTTTCACCCATGAGTGTAATGCCAGACTTGTGAAGCATTGTCAAGTAGAGGTGGAACTTCCAAATAACGTGATTTTGGAAATTACCTGAAGGATAGTGACGTGGTGACTTGTAAACAAGTAAGACTAGCAGAGACATGATATGTCTTAGAGAAGACACTAGACGTAGCACCCTCGAAGTTCGAGGGAGGCTAGCTACCATACAAGAGTTTTCAGAGAGTTCCCTAATATCTAGTACAAGAACTTGAAAGGTTCACGTGCTCGAAAAAGAGCCAGTGATGAGATATCACCATGAGAGAAAATGTGTCTAGCTCAATTATAAAAGATACGATAGGGGGTTAACCTAGGTGAACGTAGAGAACTTATGTAAGGATCTTTACTTCCAAAAGAATCCGTACTTGGCCTAGATGAGTATTAGTACTCAAGTGAGTTACGTAATAGGACGTCTCGCTAAGAAGAAAGTTCGGCAAATGAGATGACACTACGAGGCTATTTTGGAGTAGTAAAGATCGTCTTGATAAGGTAAAGATGTCACCAGACGTGAATTAGAGAAGAATACATACGTAAAGAAACCTTTAGAAGCCACAATGAACATTATGAGTTCATAGTCATGTCTTTGGGTTTAATTAATGCTCTCATAATATTCATGGAGTTGATAAACAAATGAGGAATTCTGGATTATGTTCATTAACAACATCCTGGAGTGTTCTAAGTCTGAAGTGGGGCACGAGGAACACTTGAGGAAAGTTTTAATTCTACTTAGAACTTACCTATTATATGCTAGATTCACTAAGTACGAATTATGACTGCAAGAGGTGGCCTTTCTTGGACACGTGGTATCCAGGCAGGGAATAGCTGTGGACCCTGCTAAGACCAAAGCAAAGCATGAAGATCGCTTGCAAATGGTTTTGACTTTTTTGAGAATGCCTCTAGTGTATATCAACTTTTCTAAGTGTGAATTTTGGCTATGAGAAGTAGCATTTTTATGACATGCGGTCTCAAGAGGGGAAATTTTTGTGGATCCAGCTAAGGTTGAAGTTGTCATGTGGTGGCCAAGGCCGACAACTGTGATAGAGGTAAGAGGTTTTTTTGGCTTGATTGGCTACTACATGAGATTTGTCCAAGACTTTTTGAAAATGTCAGTCGCGAAGATTCATTTGACAACAAAAAAAAAAAAAAAGAAGAAGAAAATTTTGTGTGGACTTCCAAGAGTTGAAAAAGAAGGTGACTGCACCAATCTTCGTAGTGTATAGTGACGCCTCAGCTAAGGGCTTGAGTTGTGTGCTTATGTAGAATGAGTAATTAATTGCGTTCGTTTCTCTAGACAGTTAAAGGAATATGAGTGGAATTATCCTACCGATGTCTTGGAGCTAGGTGTCATGGTGTTCGCAGAGAAGACATGGCGGCATTATCGGTATGGTGAGACTAAGTGTACACTGACCACAAGAACCTTAAATATTTTCTTTTCACTCAGAAGGAGGTGAATATGAGACAAAGGAGGTGGCTTGAGCTAGTGAAAGACTACGATGTTGAGATCCTATATCATCCTGGCAAGGCTAATGTGGTAGTTGATACCTTGAGTAGAAAGACAACCCACACCTCTGCATTGTTCACTCAACAGGGCAAGCTTCAAGAGGAGATCCTAAGAGCTGAGATTGATTTAATAGTTAAGAACATCACTGCACAACTATCTCAGTTGACAGTACCGTCCACACTTCATAAATGCATCATTGATACAAAGGCTATAGATGCCCATCCACAAAGTTTGTGACACCCAAGAGGTTAAGATAGCTCAAGGGTTCTTAGTTTCATCTGAATGCGGGCTTTTGTGGCAGTGATACTTGTACGTACATAGGAATAAAGAAATCCTTAAGGAGGTTATGCCTGAAGCACATGGCACGTCCTACACATTTCACCCTGGTAGTATAAAAATGTATCAGGACCTGAAGAACAGTTAATGGTGGCTAGGAATGAAAAAAAGACGTCACAGACTTTGTGTGACATTGTCCCCAAGCCCCAAGACAACGCCCTGTAGGGATGCTGCAACCCTTAAACATACCCAGTGGAAATGAGAGGAAGTGAATATGAATTTCATATTCGATCTACCTTAGACTCGACGTGGTTTTGATGTGATCTGAGTCATTGTTTAAAGGCACAAAAAATAGCTCACTTCATCCCGATTAAGAGCACTTTTCGAGTGGATCAATTGGCTTAGTGAATGTCTAACGTCTCAGTGGGTGAAAGTCCCAAGACAACGCCCTGCAGGGATGCTGCAACCCTTAAACATACCCAGTGGAAGTGGAAGGAAGTGAATATGAATTTCATATTCGATCTACCTTAGACTCAATGTGGTTTTCATGTGATCTGAGTCATTGTCGAAAGACACAAAAAAATAGCTCACTTCATCCCGGTTAAGAGCACTTTTCGAGTGGATCAATTGGCTTAGTTGTATGTTTGAGAAATAGTTCGGTTGTATGGGGAGCCTACTCCCATTGTGTTTGTTCAGGATGCTAGGTTTACCTTTCATTTTTTTTTTTTTTTTTTTTTTTTTAAGGTTTTGCAGAAAGCCTCGAGTACCCAACCTCGTCTCAATACAACTATCCATCATCAGATAGATGGAAAGATTGAATCAAGTATTAGAGGACATGCTTAAGGCGTGTGTAATGGATTTCGTTGATTGATGGGATGACCACCTATCGCTCATGGAAGTTGCTTATTGCAACAGTTATCAAGCAAAAACTCATATGACTCCGTTGAGGTTCTATATGGGAAGAGGTGTTGGACACAAGTGTTTTAGGAAGAGGATGAAGTCTAACAACTTATGGGACCGAAATTAGTTCAGTTACCAACGCGACAGTCCAGAAAATCGGATCATGGTTACTTACTGCACAGAGCCAGCAAAAGAGTTACACTGACACTTGAAGAAAGGATCTCGAGTTTGTAGTGAGCAAACATGTTTTCCTATAGGTAACGACCATGAAAGAGGTGTTAAGGTTTGGGAAAAGGGGTAAGCTTAGCCTTAAGTTCATAGGTCTCTTCAAAATCCTTGAGAGGATTGGGGTTGTAGCGTACAGGTTGGCGTGACCACCCACTCTTGTCGCTGTGCATAACGTTTTTCATGTATCTATGTTGAGAAAGTACACGCCAGACCCCACGTACATTAATGAGCACCAAGCACTTCCGCTTCGTGAGGATCTATCTTACGAGGAGGCCCCAATCAAAATTATATGTCGAGATGTCAAGCTATTGCAAAACAAGGAGATTCTCCTTGTCAACGTCTTGTGGGGTAATCATCTTGATAACAAGGCTACATGGGAGCAGGAGGATGACGTTAGGAAGTCTTACCCTGAACTTTTTAAGGAACAACTAACTTTCGGGGACGAAAGTTCCTAAGTAGAGGAGAATTTGCAACACCCCGGGCCCAACAGGTACAGTTTGCTCTATCCTTGGGACTAGCACCTTCTTGACAATTGTGAGTTTCTATATTTTATTAGAGGACTTAGAGTGTGATCTTCCTTGAACACGTGGTATCCAGGCAGGGAATAACTGTGGACCTTGCTAAGACCAAAGTAGAGCATGAAGATCGCCTGCAAATGGTTTTGACTGTTTTGAGAATGTGTCAACGTTTCTAAGTGTGAATTTTGGCTTTGAAAAGTAGCATTTTTATGACATGTTGTCTCAAGAGGGGAAATTATCGTGGATCCAACTAAGGTTGAAGCTGTCATGTGGGTACCAAGGCCGACAACTAGAGGTAACAGGCTTTTTGGGCTTGATTGGCTACTACATGAGATTTGTCCAAGACTACTCGAAAATGTCGGTTGCGATAACTCAGTTGACCAAAAAAAAAAAAAAAAAGGAAAAGAAAAACGTTGTGTGGACTTGAGATTGTGAAGAGGCTTCCCAGAGTTTAAAAAGAAGTTGGTGACTGCACCATTCTTTGTAGCGTATAGTGACGCCTCAGCTAAGTGTTTGAGTTGAGTGCTTATGCAGAATGAGAAATTAATTACGTTCATTTCTCTAGACAGTTAAAGGAATATGAGTGGAATTATCCTACCGATGACTTGGAGCTAGCGGTCATGGTGTTCGCACAGAAGTCATGGCAGCATTATCGGTATGGTGAGACTAAGTGTACACTGACCACAAGAACCTTAAATATTTTCTTTTCACCCAAAAGGAGTTGAATATGAGACAAAGGAGGTGGCTCGAGCTAGTGAAAGACTACAATGTTGAGATCCTATATCATCCTAGCAAGGCTAATGTGGTAGCTCATACCTTGAGTAGGAAGACAGTCGACACCTCTGCATTTGTCACTCAACAGAGCAAGCTTCCAGAGGAGATCCAAAGAGCTAAGATTGATTTAGTAGTTAAGAACATCACTGCACATCTCGCTTAGTTGACAGTACAGGCAACACTTCGTAAATGCATCATTGATGCAAAGTCTATAGATGCTCAGCTCCACAAAGTTTTTGACACCCAATAGGCTAAGATATCTCAGGAGTTCTTAATTTCATCTGAATGCAGGCTTTTATGGCAGGGATACTTGTGTGTACCTAGGGATAAGGCAATCCTTAAGGAGATTATGCCTGAAGCACACGACACGTTCTACACATTTCACCCTAGTAGTACAAAAATGCATCAGGACCTGTATAAAAGTTAATGGTGGCTAGGAATGAAAAAAAGACATCAAAGATTTTGTGTGACATTGTCTAACGTCTCAATGGGTGAAAGCCCCAAGACAACGCCCTGCAGGGATCCTGCAACCCGTAAACATACCCAGTGGAAATGAGAGGAAGTGAGTATGAATCTCATATCTGATTTAGCTAAGACTCGACGTGCTTTTTTTTTTTTGAAGGTAACCTCGTCTCAATATAGCCATCCATCATCAGACAGATGGAAAGGTTGAATCAGGTATTAGAGGACATGCACAAGGCTTGTGTGATGGATTTCGGGGGTTCATGGGATGACCACCGATCCCTCATGGAAGTTGCTGATAGCAACAGTTATCAAGCAAAAACTCATATGGCTCCATTGAGGTCCTATATGGGAAGAGGTGTCGGACACCAGTGTTTTAGGAAGAGGATGGAACCCAATAACTTATGGGACCGAAATTAGTTCAGGTTACCAACGCGACAGTCCAGAAAATCAGATCATGATACTTACTGCACAGAGCCGGAAAAAGAGTTACGTTGACACTCGAAGAAAGGATCTCGAGTTTTCAGTGGGCGAACATGTTTTCTTGTAGGTAACGCCCATGAGAGAGGTGTTAAGGTTCGGGAAAAGGGGTAACGCTTAGCCTTAGGTTTATAGGTTCGTTCGAAATCCTTGAGAGGATTGGTGCTGTAGCGTACAGCTTGGCGTGACCACCCCCTCTTGCCGCTGTGCATAATGTTTTTCATGTATCTATGTTGAGAAAGTACACACCAGACCCCACACATATCATTGAGCACGAAATACTTCCGCTTCGTGAGAATCTATCTTTTGAGAAGGCCCCAATCAAAATTATATATCGAGAAGTCAAGCGATTGCAAAACTAGGAGATTCCGTTGTCAAAGTCATGTGGGATAATCATCATGATAGTGAGGCTACTTGGGTGTGAGAGGATGACGTTAGGAAGTCTTACCCTGAACTTTTTCAGGAACAACCAACTTTCGGGGACGAAAGTTCTTAAGGAGGGGAGAATTTGTAACACTCCCGAGCCCAACAGGTACCGTTCGCTCTATCCCTATGACTAGCACCTTCTTAACCATTGTGAGTTTCAAGATTTTATTGGAGGACTTAGAATGTGATTTTCGTATCGGTGCAGAAGAAAGAAATGCTCGGGATGCATCAAGGAAATAAGAAAAAATTAAAAAAAAAACGGTAATGTAATCGAAATTTGGGTCAAAGTCAACTGGGGGCAAAAGGTTAATTTTGCCCCCACACATACCACCTGACCTTGAAGAACGGAAAAAGAACAGGAAAGAAAAAAAATAGAGAGAGAAAGAGAAAGAGAAAAATCAAGAGGAGTGGTCTTGAGTGTTTGGTCGATGGTTCCAGGCAAGAAATGGGCAAGAACGCGAGGTAAGTCCATGACCTCTCTTGTTTCAAAATTTTACCATAGATCCATGAGTTTTAGATGATTTAAACCATAATAATCTAGTTGCAACATTTTAGGTGAGGAGTCTTGTAAGTTTTTAGAGGAAACACGGCCAAAAATCGCGTCGGAAAACAAAATCATGAAACCGTCCTACTTCGGTAAGAAACTAAATTTTTCTCGGTTTTTAACTTCATTTATGGAAGTTTTAGCTAACTTAAACCATAATAATCTAGTTGCAACAATTTAGGTGAGGAGTCTTGTAAGTTTTTAGAGGAAACAAGGCCAAAAATCGCGTCGGAAAACAAAATCGTGAAATCGTCCTACTTCGGTAAGAAACTAAATTTTTCTTGGTTTTTAACTTCATTTACTAAGCGCAATGAGTATAAAAAAAATACAATAAAAATATATATGGATAGGTGGACTAGTGATCTTGAATTCTTGTGAAAGAATTAATTTAATTCAAGTTACGAAGATAAAAAAATCCAAAATAAATAGATTGATATAGAATTTGCGCAAAGATGAGAGGAAGAAGACGAATGGCGGAGGGACGCATGTCAGGAAGGGAGAGGGCCGCTAGTTGCTGGAAAAATGGGACACGTATCAGGCGTGGAATGGCGGAGGAAAATTACAAAAAATATTGCATCAGGTAATTCTTGAAGAGCGGCGCCCGCCACCAGATCTGTGAACCTGCGTGCGACCCAAATCCATCAAACTAGCTTTAGCAAGTTTAGTTCGTTATTATTTCTTAATGTGATGCGGTGAGTCCACCTCGGTTGAAACGAACTTTGAAGGACGAAGTCGAACTAGCTTTAGCAATGAGATTCTCGTTTAGGCCAACCAAGTAAGTGTATTATCGACTTGGTTGGATGAATTCTATTATGTATGACTTTGCGTGTCTTGTGGCTCCGACACGTGTCATATATATGAATGATATATGATGCTATGTGATACTATGTTATACCGTGTTAAGCTATGTGATGCCATGTTAAAATATGTTATGCCTTGTCTTGCCATATTATGATATGTTATCATAAGACCATGACATGTTGTATAGTTATGAAATTGATAATCTATGATTTATAAGCCTTCTTAGACCATGCCATAAAAGATATGCTATGTACTACAAAATGTTTGAGAATTATTAAGCATAATTCACAGACCTATGTCATACATAAATGGATGTTTGTCTTGCATCATACATTATGTCAAGATAATAAACTATGTTAATCTCATGCATAATTGTGTGACACGTGCATTGGTCACTTACGTGGTTTGCTTAGGTTGAAGCTACTACAACTCCTTGATGCTAGCTTAGCATTACTCTCTAAAATTCAATTATGCCCAAGGAGTCCAACAATCACTGGTTAGAATTCTATGTGGAAATTGACTAAACTAGTTAAGCCTAAAATAATTTAATCTTACTCCTACTAATTTAAACTATTTAAGCCTAATTTTGCATAGAGTAATTTAAACTTACTCCTAATAATTTAAACTAAGTCTTACTATGCATAAATACTTTACATTTAACTCTAAAAATTTAAATTAGCTAAAACGTAGTTACACTAACTTTAAACGCTTCTGAAAAATTGAAACTAGAAGAAAAGGGTTCGAACGTATTAGACAGAAGCTAAATCAAGTTAAATGCTAGCCTTGCGCCGTCAGAAAGTGTAATATCCGACTAGCTCTATCGTGCAAGTGGGATGCTAAAATGGAGCGAGGGACCTCCCTTTTGTAGTGGAGGTCAACCCCCCACCTCTGAGCATTAAGCAAGGTGGGACTATCCTTTTTTTTTTTAATTCTAATATTTTTGGAGATTACACCAATCCAATAATTTTAGACTTCTTATAAAGATTTTAAAATCTAAACTATTTTTACTTGAACTGTTTTAAAAGATTTCAAGATGGGTCTGTATAATCACAAATTAGTAAGAAACATGAGAAGGAGACATCCAAGTTAGGAAAAGTATATGATTGGCAGTTGGGAGAGAAACCTAAGTTTGGGGATATGTGTAATTCCTTGCTAAATAAAGCTTAACCTAACAAACAAACACTCTTAATATCCTTTCAATTTTTTTTACCTACAAATCTATCTTTAAAAGTTGTTAAAAAGTATCTTTGTTTTAGTGCAATCATCATAAATATAAATATATATATATAGTTTAAAACCATCCAAATGAAACACACAAATTCTAAGTTGATAAAAAAGGAAGGCTATGAATAATCTCTATATGATTTTATTGTTTACTTTTGCATCAACTTCTAACGTTTTCACTTCTTTTGCAATGCAATATCCACATTCTCAATGGAAAGTGACGATTCTTAATTATCAAGACGTACCTTTACTAGCCCATTGCAAATCGAAAAACGACGATTTAGGTAAATAAGGGTGTTGCACTATGACAAATATTCAATGAGACCATATTGTTTTATGTATATCTCAATTTCAAGGATTCAATTACAAGTTCTTTTTTTGTTAATAAATATGTGGCGTGGAGAGGTTGAATGATACTTAACCTCTTCATGGATGGGTATATGGTGTCTCAACTAGTTGAATTCCGCACAAATTGGTATTTAAGAATTTTTATTTAATTGAACGTTTGACTGTGTAATTGTATAGGCTGTTATAGTTCTAATTTTTTTTCATTATTTCAATTGAATTTGTGCCCATCTAACATAACTTTTTGATATAGGGGAGCATATTCTTCAGTTCAAACAAGAATACAGTTGGGAGTTCAAAGAGAATGTTTTGCAGACAACATTGTTTTGGTGCAACTTTAACAGCAATTATGGGAAGCTTTCGTTCGAGGTTTTTTGGCCAGAGAAGGGAATTTGGCTTGAAGAACGATGCAACTATTCCCACTGCATTTGGCGTGCAGATAAAAAGGGTTTTTCTTTATATAATAGCAAAATAAAGGTATTCGAACTCATTCATCCATGGAGTCCTTAGACAAATCCATCACCTTTGCCTTCCTTCACATCAAATCGTTTCTTTTCTACGTAAGTTGTGTGCTTGCATAGAACTACTGTTACAAAATGTCTGTTAATCATTTAAGTTCTAAAATATATGGAAACATTTAATATATAAATGAGTACATCTCAATAAAATATTAAAGTTGTTATTGAATAATAAAATATTGACTACAGCCTTAATATCAAAGTCTAGATTTTATAGAAAATTTTCAAGCACAAAAATGAAATAAATTTGAAAGTTATACACCATTCTCGAGAATTAAATAATATTAGATTCTATAAATGCAAAAAAAAAAAAGAAAACAACATGGTCGCTAGAAAACACACGTTCACACCTCATGGTGCCACATGTCGCACCTACAGCTAGAAAATTCTTCGGCTTACGCAGCCAGAAAATCCATCTCTTTGGCTCGCTAAAGGATATTTTGCCCAATTTTTACCGTTCCAACTATCCTAAAGCTGAAATTGAACGTGTTTATGGAAATTAAATTTAGTATAAGGTTCACTTTCTCGATTTATGTTAAACAGAGTTAAGAAATTGTAGTTTCTAACAAAACAAGATGGACATTCTAATAGGAAACAACAACAAATAATGCCAAAAGAAATTTCGAGGGATGAAAAGCAAACGTACTTGAATTTATGGAGAAAGTCGGCGCTAAGGCCAACCAAGTAAGTGGTCTTACTGTCAGATAGGTTGAATGACTTGTTTAATGTATGACGACGACACGTGCCTAGAGCCCCTGCATGTGTCATTTATTCTTTATATTTATGATGTGTGACTATATTGTATGATGATGATGAACGATGTATGATGATGTTATTCTGTGATTGGATGATTCTATACAATGTTGTATGATATTTATGATAGGACATATGTTTGACTTTATGAGATATATGATATGATAGGATTGACAAGCAACATGATGAATTGAAATAATGAACAAACCCGATATTCACGTGAAAAGTTATGGTAGAATGATATGATATACAAGAAAATACTAGAGGGGTTTGTTGGGTTTTATGTCCAAAAACTCATAGTTTGTAAACAAAAACATATTATATTTTCAATAAAATTATTATTGATGTTTATTCAGTAAAGATTGTTATTGAATAAAGTGAATTATATGATTATTAATCTAAATTCAATAATCTAAGAACATTCTGACTATAGTATGATTACTTGAATTATATGTAGGGACAGAAGAGTGGATCAAGTTCAAGTATATAGTCAAAATGATCAATAGTACAGGGATAAGGCTGAGTACTTGGATCAAGTTCAAGTATATAGTCAAAATGATCTATAGTACAGAGATAAGGTTGAGTACCTTATCCTGGGGACACTATGGATGGGTCCCACTTTTCTATATGACATAATTTAGTACACGGATAAGGCTGAGTACCTTATCCTAGGGACACTATGGATGTGGCCCGCTTTTCTATATGACATAAACAATGTGATCACTAAATTGTACATGTGGAGAAATGTGTGTGGGGGTGTCCTATGCAATGAGTATTGCATAAGATCGAACCATGAAGAAAATCACTCACTTTATAATGTCGTTTACTGTTGAGACTGATTTTCTTTTCATTCAATGACGTAGGTAACTCGATCTTAATCCTGAGCTAGCCATGAACTCCTGTTTATTCAGAATTATCTTTAGATTTGCATGGGTGAGAGTGTCTCGAGTTTGCCGACTCAATAGGCCTCCCATTTCAGGGGCAAGACTGGGTGAATGGCTGGGGACGTGGGGTGCAAGATGGAATTCACTCCTACCTACTTTTAGGGATAGAAGAGAGGTAGTTACCTTAAGTACTAACTCCAGGTCTTGAACATGGGGCCCCACCGTCTCATTGGCTTGAGAGGGATTTTGTTTATCAGTTGGATCACAAACCAATTGTTCATTAGAGGCTTAGTG
Source organism: Cucurbita maxima (assembly GCF_002738345.1). Lineage (NCBI taxonomy): Eukaryota > Viridiplantae > Streptophyta > Magnoliopsida > Cucurbitales > Cucurbitaceae > Cucurbita > Cucurbita maxima. The sequence goes on along the minus strand of NW_019272128.1, from coordinate 175,608 downwards.
GGACATAAGGAACAAGAAGTAACTTCAGGGTAAAACGATAAATTGACCCATCTCTAGTTATGAACAACCTGTGAAGGATCAACTTACTAATTATGGTTATATCAAATGGACAGAAATATATCCATAGTGAGGGGAGTGCAACTACTAGGCTATAGTGGAGTGTCCTAATAGTTAACAAATGTTGGTTAACAAGGTTAATGAGTTTAACCGATTAATCTTGGATCGTTGGAGCCCATGAAATATAGGTCCATTAGGTCCCTCTACTATCTCATATCGGACTAAACCATAGAATAGTGTGACGAGTGAGTTCAAAGTGTTCGAGTTCAAATTAGGGAATATGCGCTACATATATACGATATATTTAACCGTATTTTTGTTTTATTTACGAATTAAACAAAAAAAGAGAATCTGAGATATTTAAATAAGTTTTAAATATTTTAATCAAATATATGTCAGAATTAATTGGGATTGACATTTGAATATTTAAATATTTTAATCAAATATATGTCGGAATTAATTGGGATTGGCATTTGAATTAATATTAAATATTAATTAAATAGTTTAATTAATCATTTAATATTACTTTAATTTGAAATTAATGGTTGAATTAAAATGAAGAAAGTCAAAATGTTGACTTCATTTCATGAAAAAATCCGTATTTGAGTTAGTAGAATTTTGAGGTGTCAAAATTTGGTTTAACCAAACTTGCATGCTTGCCAAATGAACCCCACAAATTTGAGAAGAATTTTGAGGGTCAAAATTTGGTTAACTCAAACTTGTATGCTTGCTAGATCATCCCAAACATTTAAGTAGAATTTTGAGTGTCAAAATTTGGTGATCTCAAATTTGCATGAACATGCAAACATGACTTTATAAATAGAGTGATCAAGGTAAATCGAACTTCTCCCTTGGAAAAACCTTGATAAAAACTCTCACAAACTCTCTCTTCATATATATTAAATCCCTCCCAATTTTAGTCACTCACCGTATTTCTCAATCCCATTCTAAGGCCGGAGAATAGTGGAAAAGACACTAGTGGTGGTTCGAAACCGGTTCATGAGTAAAAAGGAATTTGAACTACAAAAGGTTAGTACTCAAACATCTTGAGTTTTAATACTTATGAACATGCTAGTTATTTACTATAATTGATGTTCTAAGAGTGCCTAAGATCCAAATTGCTTCCGCATGTGTCATATTAACTCCATCAATTGGTATCAGAGTAAGTTTTAGGCACTTCATTTACATTAATTTCAACAGGGTGGATACCATTTCATGAATGAAATTTTGTGGTTGCTAAAGTGGATGTTTTTGGTTTTGGCATTTTTTTTATGCTTCCATTTGATACAATTATTTAACAAGCCTAATGTTTATGGACTTTAATGAGTGAAGAAAGGTATGTAATTTTTATGGAGTCATTAGAGTCCAGTTTAGGTTGTAATTGATAAAAAATGGAAGAGAAAGCAAGCTGAACCGAAGAAGAAGATGGAAGAGGCGGTTCGGGTGTTTTTCTGTCGTTCGGGTACTGTTCAGCGCTTTTAAGGGTTGGTTCACTCGGTTCATGATCCTCGGGAGCAGTTCAATGTAATAATTTAGTTAATTGCTTTAAAATGCCAAAACCAATCCACTTTAGCGTGTTTAATTATTTATGCATTATGAATGTATGTTTTAATGAAATAGAAAATGTATATGCATAAAGTATGTCATATAGATTTAAAATCCCACCATATGCTAAGCATCATGCATTCCAAGTATGTTATAAGTGTTATAATGTATAGTATGCATGTTGAGGGTTCTATGAGTGATAGATATAAATTGTTATATTATTGCATGGAATGAATGATTATATAATTGTTATATAAAGCATGTTAGATGCATGTTATAGGTTATTTTCAACATCATAAAATGAGATAGACGTTAAAGTATATAATAAAGATAAGTGCATGCTCACTTAGGTTAAGAACCAAGCACAATCAATTTTAATAGTTAAAATAGGTCGATGTCTTATAAAATTGCTATTACAAGAAAGCTCACCTAGCACAATCTTGTCTAAGACTGGAGGTACTTAAGTTGATGGTTTACGAAACACTTACTACCTGGAAATCGGACTAGTACTTGAGCTTAGTTAGCCAAGTTTTATGAGCATGCTTCAGTGATATAAGTTTTAGAAAAAAAACCTAGACTTAAGTTATATTTAATTAGCTGGAATATACCTAAGTAATGAGTATACCCAACCATCTAAAATACTTAGTGGGAGGAAAAAGGTATATGAGATACATCATTTTCCTTTTACGCTCTCTGAAAAATTCACACCGTGAGATTCATGCTCGACCTCGTGTCGCCCTAGGAGCGTCCTCCATTTAGAAAGTATTTGCATAAGTCAATAACAAGGTGAATAAAGAAAGTATTTATAATAAGTGGGAGAAGGAAGTATATCAACACGTCCTATGGTCTCCACCACTAGGTTGCACTGTGAGATTCCCATGTTCCGCCTGCATGTTGCCCTAGAGCAACTACCAATTCAGAGGGTCGTAACATGGGAGTCGAAACAACGCAAACTCCAGAAATGGATAGGATTTCTTAGGTCCATTCCCAACTTTGGTTTTTTTATATTCGATAGCGTTGTTGGGACCGATCTCTGAGGTCTGAAATTGGTGGGTCACACTTAGAAGAATTACTAAGAGTTAGTATATTCTTGACCAAAATAGCGATTACTAGGAACAAGAGTTATTCTGGGATTAGTGTTTAAGTTAAGAATGTCTTGGTTGAGTGAAGAAGTGATTAACTGCCCCTCGGTAGCAGTTGCTCTAACTCACTAAAGTATCATTGCAAATTAATAATTTTTGGGTACATTATTACATTTGCTAAACCTGATTGGATTAAACAGGATTAAATCAAATAAGTAATATAATTTTCTTTATATCACAGCATGACAAACTCAATAGTACAATTACTCGCTTCTGAGAAATTAAACGACAACAATTACGCAACTTGGAAATCAAACCTAAACATAATACTTGTAATTGATGATTTAAGGTTTGTTTTAACTGAGGAATGTCCTCCAAACCCCAGCTCAAATGCAAACCGAACAGTTTGGGATGCATATGACAGATGGACAAAGGCATATGACAAAGCCCGAGTGTACATTTTAGACAGCATATCTGATGTTTTGGCTAAGAAACACGATGTCATGGGTACTGCTAAAGAGATTATGGAATCTCTGAAAGGGATGTTTGGACAACCGTTCTTCTCCCTTAGACATAACGCCATAAAATACATTTACAACTGCTGTATGAAAGAAGGGACCTCAGTTAGAGAACATGTCCTGGACATCATGGTCCATTTCAATGTGGCAGAAGAAAATGGCATTGTCATTGATGAGAAGAGTCAAGTCAGTTTTATCATGGAGTCTCTTCCAAAGAAATTCTTTCAGTTCCGCACAAATGTGATGATGAACAAGATAGAAAATAACTTGACTACTCTTCTTAATGAGCTAAAGACTTATCAGTTCCTCTTAACGAACAAGAGACAAACAGGAGAAGCAAATGTTGTTATCTCTAAGAAATTACTACGAGGATCGTCCTAAAAAATAAGTCTGGACGTTCAACTTCTAAAAGTGTTTTGATAAAGAAGAAGGGTAAAGGGGAAAATAAGATTCCTACTGACCACAAACACAAGGTTCAAAAAGCAGATAAAAGGAAATGTTTCCATTGCAATGAAAATGGGCACTGAGAGAAATTGCCCAAAATACCTTGCAGAGAAGAAAGTCGAAAAGACACAACAAGATAAATATGATTTACTCGTTGTAAAAATATGTTTAGTAGAGTATTATAACTCAACTTGGATACTAGATTCAGGGGTCATTAATCATATTTGTTCTTTTTTTCCAGAAAACTAGCTCCTGGAGAATGCTTGCGGACGGCGAGATAACACTTAGGGTTGGAATAGGAGAGGTTGTCTCAACAAGATCATTAGGAAATTTAAAATTATTTTTTGGAGATATATTCAGTATATTAGATATTGTACTTTTTGTTCCTAAAATGAAAAGAAATTTAATATCTATCTCTTGTTTATTAGAACAATTGTATAAACTATCTTTTGAAATCAACGAAGTGTTCATTTGCAAAAGAGGTATTCATATTTGTTCCATAAAACTAGAAAACAACTTATATATGTTAAATTGGAGTGAAACAAAAGCTATTTTAAAAACCGAGATGTTTAAAATAGCTGAAACTCAAAATAAACGACAAAAGCTTTCTCCCAATACCTATCTTTGGCACTTAAGACTAGGCCACATTAATTTCAATACGATTGAGAGATTGGTTAAAAGAGGACTTCTAAATGAGTTAGAAGACAACTCTTTACCTCCATGTGAGTCTTGTCTTGAGGGTAAAATGAATAAACGACCGTTTTTCGAAAAAGGTTATTGAGCTAAAGAAACCTTAGAACTCGTGCATACAGATCTCTGTGGTCCAATGAATGTCAAAGTATGAGGAAGGTATGAATATTTCATCAGTTTTATTGATGATTATTCATGGTATGGCTATCTTTACCTAATGCATCACAAGTCTGAAGCTCTGGAAAAATTCAAAGAGTATAAGACTAAGGTTGAGAATCTATTAGGTAAAACTATTAAAACACTTCGATCAGATCGAGTTGGAGAGTATATGGACTTAAGATTTCAGGACTATATGATAGAACATGGAATAACGTCTTAACTCTTAGCCCCTAGTATGCCTCAGCAAAATGGTGTATCTGAAAGGAGAAATAGAACTCTATTAGACATGGTTCAATCTATGATGAGTTTTGCTCAATTACCTGATCTGTTTTGAGGATATGTAGTGGAGACTGCTACATACATTTTGAACATGGTTTCTTCTAAGAGTGTTTCAGAAATACCTTATGAGTTATGGAAAGGGCGTAAAGGTAGTTTACGTCACTTCAGGATTTTGAGATGCCCAACACATGTGTTGTTGCAAAATCCCAAGAAATTAGAACGTCGTTCAAAATTATGTTTATTCGTAGGATACCCCAAAGAGACGAAAGGTGGTCGTTTTATGACGCTCAAGAAAATAGAGTGTTTGTATCAACAAACGCTACATTCTTAGAGGAAGACTACGTAAGAAACCACCAACCTCGTAGCAAACTAGTATTAAGTGAGATTTCTAAAGAAGCTACTGATAAAACAACAAGAGTTGTTGATGGAGATGGCACTTCTGGTCAATCACATCCTTCTCAAGAGTTGAGAATGCCTCGACGTAGTGGGAGGGTTATAACTCAACCGAATCGTTACTTGGGTTTGGCAGAAACTCAAGTCATCATACATGATGATGGCGTTGAGGATCCATTGACCTATAAACAAGCAATGAATGATGAAGATAGAGATCCGTAGATTAAAACCATGAATCTTGAAATGGAGTCAATGTACTTCAATTTAGTCTAGGAACTTGTAGATCAACCAGATGGGGTAAAACCTATTGGTTGTAAATGGATCTATAAGAGGAAACAAGACCTAACCGGTAAGGTACAGACCTTTAAAGCTCGACTTGTAGTAAAGGATTATACCCAAAGAGAGGGGTTGGACTATGAAGATGACACGTGCAGAACCATAGGGCACGTGTCAACATAAAATATAACCAGGCCGATGTTCTGTCGTTATCCTTAATGAAAGTCCATTGAAATTCAAGTCAACCTATGTGAGCCCATGACATCTGTTTCAAGTTTGAACTCCATAAAATTATTTCTCTAATTTACCTTGGCCATGGTTAAATTATCATATTTAGGCTAATTTTGTTAATATATTCCTACTCCAAATCTTCCCATTCTATTTTTATTTTTTTTTTCTTTTTTCTTTTCTTTTTTCGATAACAGTATTTTTAATTTTCATCTCTATTTCATTTTTTCTTATTTACTTTCTCTTCCTTTAGTTAACCATTATATTCTTAGCTTTTAATTTAATCAATTCATTTTGTTGTATTCTTTTTCTATAATTCATATAAAATTATTGACAATCTAAATCATTGAGAATTAGGAGATCTAAAATATAATTGGTTGTGATTTCCTAAAATATACTGTGGGAATTGTCAGCAGATATCAGTCCAATCCGGGACGTGCTCATTTGACTGCCGTTAAGAATATCCTTAAGTATCTTAGGAGAACGAGGGACTATATGCTAATGTACAGTGCTAAAGATTTGAACCTTATAGGGTACACTGACTCAAATTTTCAGACCGATGTAGATTCGAGGAAATCGACATTAGGATTTGTCTTCACTCTGAACGGATGAACAATAATATGGAGAAGCATAAAGCAAAGTTGCATTGTTGATTGCCCCATGGAGGCTGAGTATTTTGTTGCTTGTGAAGCAGCGAAAGAATCTGTATGGCTTAGGAAGTTCTTAACTGATTGGGAAGTCGTTCCAAATAAGCATCTTCCCGTCACTCTTTATTGTAACAACCGTATAGTAGTTGCAAATTCAAAAGAACCAAGAAGCCATAAGCAAGGAAAACATATTGAGCGCAAATATCATCTCATAAGGGAGATTGTGCAATGAGGAGATGTGATCATCACACAAATAGATTCAGAGCACAACATTGCTGATCCATTTACAAAGCCCCTCACGGCTAAAGTGTTTGAAGGGCACCTAGTGAGTCTAGGACTACGAGTTATGTAATCTAGGGCAAGTGGGAGAAAAGGCATGAGTATGTGATGCCCTACTTTATTGTATTTATGTATTTCTCCCTACTCAACTTTATAAAACCCCACTAGAGTTTTAATCCAAGTGGGAGTTTGTTGGATTTTATGAAATAAAACTCATAGTTGGTAAACAAAAACATGTTCTATTTTCAATAAAATTATTATTGATGTTTATTCAGTAAAGATTGCTATTGAATAAAGTGAATTTTACGATTATTAATCTAAATACAATAAACTAAGAACACTCTGACTATAGGATGATTACTTGAACTATATGTAGAGACATACGAGTGGATCAAGTTCAAGTATATAGTCAAAATGATCTATAGTACAAGGATATAGTTGAGTACCTTATCCTGGGACACTATGGATGCGGCCCACTTTTCTATATGACATAAACAATGTGATCACTAAATTGTACATGTGGAGACATGTGAGTGGGGGTGTCCTATGCAATGAGTATTGCATAAGATCGGACCATGAAGAAAATCACTCTCACTTTATAATGTCGTTTACTGTTGAGACTGATTTTCTTATCATTCAATGACCTAGGTAACTCGATCTTAATCCTGAGCTAACAATGAACTCCTGTTTATTCGAAATTATCCTTAGATTTTCATGTGTGAGAGTGGCTCAAGTTCGCCGACTCAATAGGTCTCCAATTTTAGGGGTAAGACTAGGTGAATGGCTGGGGACGTGGGGTATAAGATGGAATTCACTCCTACCCACTTTTAAAGATAGAAGAGAGGTAGTTCCCTTAGTACTGACTCAAGGTCTTGAACAAGGGGCCCCACCCTCTCATTGGCCTAAGAGGAATTTGGTTTTTGGTTGGACCAAAAACCAATTGTTCATTAGAGAATCAGTGGGACATAAGAAACATGAAGTAACTTCAAGGGTAAAACGATAAATTGACCTAGCTCTAGTTATGAACAACCTATGAAGGATCGACTGACTAATCATGATTATATCAAATGGACAAAAATATATCTATAGTGAGGGGAGTGCAACTACTAGGCTATAGTGGAGTGTCCTAGTAGTTAACGAATGTTGGTTAACAAGGTTAATGAGTTTAACCAGTTAATCTTGAATCGTTGGAGAGCATGAAATATAGGTCCATTAGATCCATCTGCTAGCTCATATCTGACAAAATCATAGAATAGTGTGATGAGTGAGTTCGAAATGTTCGAATTCAAATTAGGAAATATGCGCTACATATATACGATATATTTAATTGCATTTTTTTTATTTACAAATTAAACAAAAAGAGAGAATATGAGATATTTAAATAATATTTAAATATTTTAATCAAATATATGTCAGAATTGATTGGGATTGACATTTGAATTAATATTAAATATTAATTAAAGAGAAAAATTAATGTTTTAGTGATTAAGATACATGGAACTTCTCCCTTTAAAAAACCTCGGGAAAAACTCTCACAAACTCTCTCTTCATATATACTAAATCCCTTACAAGTTTAGTCCCTCACCAGATTTTTCAATCCCGTTCTAAGGCCGGAGAATAGCGGAGAAGACACTAGTGGTTGTTCGAAACTAGTTCGTGAGTAAAAAGGAATTTGAACTACAAAAGGTTAGTACTCAAAGACCTTGAGTTTTAATAATTATGAACAAGCTAGTTATATTAACTCCATCAAAGAAAAATGTTGGGACCTCGTGTATCATTGTGTGTTCATGCATCGAGGGATACCCCTTCATCTTTAGCGATGGTACGAACGCGTACACTACAGGACAAGGAAACGACCATTATATTTGTTATAATGCTACGAAGGTTGCTATTTCTAATGGGTGTCCGACATCAACAGCTCCCAGATAATGCTCGCCTAACAAGAAAGGGGCCCAAGAGGTGTACGAGCCGACTTGTGGGTCCATACTCGTACGTGTAGACAGTGTGTAGAGCAGTAAATACACATCAAATTGACCCCGCTTAGTTTAGCTGCCTAAGAAATATAGATTGATATGATAGGTCTCACTCATGATTGCTTGTGCTTGCATTTAATCCCAATAGTAGGGTGATTTACTGAGTATTTATCAAAATACTCAAGTCATGTGCTACTCTTATTTTTCAGGTACAGGCAAGGCTCCCCTGCACGACTGACGATTGGGGAGTTTGCAAAATTTTAATTTCGTAGACTCTACAGTGTAGTAACAGTATGCATTTAATTTTGTTGCATATAGGTTAGTATAGGGCAGTTTTACTTTATGTCATTTTAATTTTTGGTATTTTATTTTAAAGACCTTCTAGAAAACATGTAAGTCCACAAAAACGTTTTATGATAAAGTTTTGAATGAAGTATTTTCCCATAAAATATTTTATGATATGTATATAGTAGCGGCTTTAGGTTAAATAGGAATCAAGGGCCATTATAGATTCTAAAACATCAAAAAATGAATGCTATGAATTGTCTCTGTGTGATTTTGTTGTTTACTTTTGCATCAACTTTTAATGCCTTCACTTGTTTATCTCTCCAATCTTGGGGTCACCTTGGAAAGTGACAATTCTCAATTATAAGGAAGGAGAACTTCTAACGGTCTATTGCAAGTTGAAGGTCAATGATTTAGGTAAATAAGGGTGATGTATGATTTCAAATTTTCAAGGACACCGTCTTTATATATATATGTACGTTTATATATATCTCTAAATTTATATAATTGATGGTTTTTTTTTAAAAAAAGTTCAACCACTGGAAGTATAATATACAATGGAAAAAAAAAGTCTATCATCGATATTCAACTTCTATTGCGATTTATAAAAAAAATAATTATAGTTTGAATGTTTAAATAGAAGTTTAATACTTTAAGTTCAAAAGTGAAGAATTCTTAATGCTTTATGGTTTATTACAACTCCGGGTTATTATTATTTTTTTTTTTTGTTAAAAAAAAAAGTGGCAAGATCAATTTTTTTATCTCTTAATCTATGTCTTTTTTAACTTAATTTGTGCCCATCTAACCTAAATTTCTAATATAAGGAGCATGTCCTTCGGTTCAAATAAGAATACTATAACGACCCTAGATTTCTACTTATCTAGAGTCACTACCGTCTATCATAACTTAATCATTTTGTGAAAAAATTCTAGTGGTAGTGGGTCATGCGATCAATGGTACAGGTGGGTCGAGCATTACAGGTGGGCTTCAGGGATTTGTTCTGGATGCTGGGCTTCGCACTAGTCATGGGTCGAGGCTTCCGTTTGTCTTAATGTGAGTCAGAGGTTGTAATCACAGTTTACAAGAATCTGACCCGACCCGATGGATATTTTCTTCAACACATGGCTATATGTGAATTTACCGAAACTTTTATTTGTCTTCTCAAGAGCTCCTCGCCGTTGAATTTTGATCCCTTTTTCATTCTTCCTGTCTTTCCTCGCTCTCCCATGAATTCACAAAGTCATGGATGGGACTACCATTCCAGACCCATGTTTCGTTTCAGATTTCCAAAGCACACTGACGATTGCGGGCGTAACACCCAAAAAATGAAGAGAATTAGCTCTAACAAGAATATGCCGCCCATGAAAGATCCAAACGATTAAAAGGAAAGAAATTAAAGGATTAAGCAAGAACAAGGGGATACTTATGGTCAGGGTCTTAAGGTTATCTCAAATCTTATCATAAATAATAACCCTACAATCATGCACCCAGTAACTTATAACCTTGGGAATACTTGACCTAAGTCTTAGAGGTGTACTTGCTTGGTCTCGGTAAGGTGTCCCTTGAGCTGGATCATAGAGAAACCTTTGGCTCTAATACCATTATTTTCATGACTTCATTTTTGAGCTAGAACAACGCATAGATTGCAACTAGAGTTGACTCCATAGTATCAAAAGACGACAGAGTTTTTACAAATAATAATAATAATAATAAATAAACAATTTTAAACATAATATACAATATCTTTACATTATATCAAAATATAGTTCATAACAAAACATTTAAAACAAAACTATGTTAGACATGGATTCAGGTCTTCAAGTTTCTCAAATTTGACTACCTGAGTTTGAATCATTAAGAGAACTAGGGCCACAACTCTGGTTGTCTTGTAAATTTCTACTCGCTCAGACTACTAGAGACATTCCATCTTAGGCTACCGTCTAGCCAAACTAATACCCTAACCCTAGTCTTAATTTGTTTTATTTACCTACTCTCTACCGGGAGAATTACACATTTAATCACTTGAAGTTAATATATAGATATTCATGCGTACAGTCACACGTATGCTTAATGGGGCGATAACATCCATCAAGCACCCGGAGGCCAACGATAACATCCATCAACCTTTCAGGCACATGAAGAAAAGTTCGCCATTAGAAAAATTTGAACTAGTAAGTCTTGTTTTCAAATCTCTACTTACCTTAATTTGGTAAAGTTTCATTATAATTCTTAAATCTAGCTCAGAAGATTTAGTTTTGGATTAGAAAATACTATTGAATAAACTAATACAAATAGAAATAAAATGAAAAACAATCCAAGTGAAATGTTCTAAACTAATTTATATGTTACTAAATGGAAATGCAATTAACCTACACTAACCTATGGTCTACTAAAAATTAAATACGAAACTATCCAAGCATCTGTCACAGTCTCATGATTGCGATCATACAGAAGCGCCTTGCCTTTACCTGAAAAATAGAGTAGCACTTGACTTTAGTATTTTAAGAAATACTCAGTGCGACCCCCTATTGAAGTTAAAATACAAAGACACATAGTTACTTGCATGGGACCTATTATAATAGTTTATTTTTCTAAGGTGGCTATCCTAACGGTTGGATGTGTAATTAATTTCTCTACACAGGCCCACATGTGTGAGTATGGACCAACTAGTCATTCGCACACCTCCTAGGCTCATTTATAGTCTGACGAGCATTCTTTAGGAGTTGTTGATGCTAGACACCCGTTAGGAGTAGCGACCTTCCGGATGTCAAACATAATGATCGTTCCCCTACCTATTAGCATACACATCTAGACTACCGTAAAGGAATAGGGTTACCCCCGATGCATCAACACACAATAATGCACGAGGTCCCAATATCTTTCCATTTTAATTATCCTTAATACAATCCCACTAGCGTCTTCTTCATATCATAACATTTTTCATATCATTTTTCATAACTTTTATCATATCATTTATCATAACTTTCATGCATTTCCCGGTGTTGTATTTCATGCTAGTTGTCATTTCTCATGTCAATCATATCATTCATCAAACATATAACTCATATCATATCGTTTTTATGCTTTCAGACACAATAATCCATATCGTGCACAAATCATATCATATATCATAACAGTCACATAATATATCCCAAGAACGTTTTCAACAAATCATATCGCATAGTATTTTCGTACTATTTCATAACGACATACATATATGATCTATGACACGTGCAAAACCACGAGCACGTGTCATCATTGATGGTGCTAATATAACACATGTGGAAGAAATTTAGATCTTAGGCACTTTTAGAAAATCAATTATAGTAAATAACTAGCATGTTCATAAGTATTAAAACTTAATGGGTTTGAATACTAACCTTTTGTAGTTCAAATTCCTTTCTCCACTACCCTCCGACCTTAGAACGGGATTGTGGAATCCGGTGAGTGACTAAACTTGGGGAGATTTTGTATATATGAAGAGAGTGTTTGTGAGAGGTTTTTCTCAAGGTTTTTCACCAAGAAGAAGACATTTCATGTATAATGATCACTCTATTTATAGAGTCATGTTTGCATGTTCTTGCAAATTTGAGATCACCAAATTTTGACACTCAAAATTCCACTCAAATTTGTGAGGTTTATTTGGCAAGCATGCAAGCTTAGTTAAACCAAATTTTGACACCTCAAAATTCCACTAACATGGATTTTTCCATTAATTGAAGTCAACATTTTGACTTTCTTCTTTTGATTCAACAATCCATTTGAATTATTAATTTCAAATAAACTAATATTAAATGATTAATTAAACTATTTAATTAATATTTAATATTAATTCAACTATTTAATTAATATTAAATATTAATTAAACCATTTAATTAATATTTAATATTAATTCAAATGCCAATCTCAATCAATTCCGACATATATTTGATTAAGATATTTAAATCTTATTTAAATATCTCAGATTCTCTCTTTTTGTTTATTTTGTAAATAAAACAAAAATGCGGTTAAATATATCGTATATATGTAGCGCATTCTTCATAATTTGAATTCGAACACTTTGAACTCACTCGTCACACTGCTCTATGGTTTAGTCCGATATGAGCTAGCAGAAGGACCTGATGGACCTCTAGATCATGGGCTCCAACGATCCAAGATTAACCGGTTAAACTCATTAACTTTGTTAACCAACATTCGTTAACTACTAGGACATTCCACTATAGCCTAGTAGTTGCACTCCCCTCACTATAGATATATTTCTGTCCATTTGATATAACCATGATTAGTAAGTCGATCCTTCACAGGTTGTTCGTAACTAGAGCTGGATCAATTTACCATTTTACTCCTGAAGTTACTTCTTGTTTCTTATGTCTCACCGATTCTCTAATGAACAATTGGTTTGTGGTCCAACCAGTAAACCGAATCCCTCTTAGGCCAATGAGAGGGTGGGGCCCCTTGTTCAAGACTTGGAGTCAGTACTTAAGGGAACTACCTCTCTTCTATCCTTAAAAGTGGGTAGGAGTGAATTCCATCTTGCACCCCACGTTCCCAGCCATTTACCCAGTCTTACCCCTGAAATGGGAGGGCTATTGAGTCGACGAACTTGTGCCACTCTCACCCATGAAAATCTAAGAATAATTCCAAATAAACAGGAGTTCATGGTTAGCTTAGGATTAAGATCGAGTTTCCTAGGTCATTGAATGAAAAGAAAATTAGTCTCAACAGTAAAATTTATAACATGAAACTTCATTCTTATTCAATGTGGCATGAATTGAAATATCTTTTGATAATTTAAACAATATTTTCTTCACATCTTCATTGAAGCATATTGTATGATTGATGTCTCTTGGTTCATATCACCAAGTCAAGAACAAGTGGGCCTAAGTACTTAGAATAAGAAACAAGAACAAGAACAAGACAAGAAAGAGTGTGGTATCCTAGCATATCAACGACATACATTCACGTTCCAAGCTAAGCGCCATACATAGCATGCATTCACGTTCGCATGATTTAATACTTAAGCACATTAAACTAGCATACAATTTAATGACACGTGCAAATCCACGGACACGTGCCAACATAAAGCAAATAATGCGTAAACTACGATGGGTGAGCCACTTACTTGGTAGGCTTTAGCCGAAGTACTCCCTAGAATATAATGTAAGCTCCTAGCTCCTCGTGATCGTTCTACACTTCCATTGGTGGTCGGTTGCTATTGGTTCATTCGTCACTTTCGTTAGTATTTCACAAATATAATTAATTCCCAACTTGAATTTGTGAAATACTAACTTAAAATGTTCTATTTTACCTTAAATAGGGCCGAAACTAAGTCCGGGATGGTCGGAACGGTGACAAACGGGCTGAAAATAGGTTTCCCAAGCTGAATATGCCGTCGGAGCCGAGAAACCACCACCGAGCCGATTGAGCCGCTGGAGCCTAGGGGAGCCGCGCTGCAGACGTGCCACGTGGCACAATCAGAGAGCGACGTGTGTGCAGGGGTCTCAGGTCGAGGCGCGGGTTTTCAGATTGCTCACGGGTTTTGGGTCATACGCGGGTGACTGGCCATTTGCGGGTGATGGGTTGTTCGCGGGTGATGGGCCGTTCGTGGGTGATAGGCCATTCGTAGGTGTTGGGTCGTTCGTAGGTGACAGGTCGTTCGCGGGTGAAGGAAAAATGTAGGCGAGCTGGGCTTATGAGCTTTGGGCTGATTTGAGGGGACTAGGTTCGGTTTGGGTTACGGGATCCAAGCCTCGGGCCGAACTTTGTCCTCTTTGCTCGATTGCCTGCACATTTTTTCGGCGACCTTTCTCTCTCCTCGATAACGTTGTCTCGACGTCCTTTTCTCCTCCTTTTTTCTCTGTTCCCGTGTCTCTTCTTCACTCTAACCCCATTTTCGGTACATATTTCTTTTGTAAGGGCCTCACACTCCCAGATCTAGAGAAGTTCGAAAGTCCGACGTTCCGTCTTCCTTTTCGATGGTGTTCAACATAAATGATTCATCTAAATCTACTCATGATGGGTGTAAAAGGTTATGGGATTACTTTTGTGAGGTAAAGTGGAGGTTTTGACGTTGATCTCGTATGGTTCGGCTTTGCCGGAGTTTCGTCGGAGTTTTCTGTTCCTTCTCGTTTTTTTTCACTGTTTTCGTTCTTTGCAGGTCGTTTCGGGGTGGTTGAAGGTCGGGGTCGAGTTCTATGGCATCCCAGCCTTCGACTTCCCTTTGTGGGTTGTGTGCGAGCGAAAATTTTGGCTCAGTTTTTGGCTCTGCCGACGACCCCCTTTTTTTTCGATTCCGTTACAGACTCAACTCGACAACGCGCCTCTCCACGACCAGGTATTCAGTCTAACCCTCTTTAGTAGGTTATGATATGATGTAAAGCGTGTGAATATTATATTTGCCTTGGGTTACGTGGTAACTATAATTATGCCTATGCTACATGCAAGTTATTGTGAGGAGGCCGAGAGAGGTCATTTTATAGCTTACTAGCCTTAGGAAGATAGAGAGGTGACGCCGCAAAGTGCGAGACGTCCAAAGATGTACATGAGACTTTCTAAGGTCTAGTGATAAGAATCACGGTGTTCCAAATGAGCCTATTGCCAAGAAGATTCAAAAAAATATGTCAACAACACCTACGCACAAAAAAACTCAATTGATTTCAAACCTATCGCATTAGCCACTCAAGCACATCAACATTTGTTTAAAAAATCTATGTTTAATTTCATAAATTATGTAAAAGTCAAATGGTCAATTTGACTTATTCTTTTGTGGAGATTAAAGAGAATCGGGAATAAATCCCATCCACAAACGTCTCGAATAAATCCCGTCCACAAACGTCTTTTGTCGGGAGACTATAAATACCCACAATATGTTATGTAAAATTCAAATTCGTTGATGAATGTAATTCAGATCTCAAATTAAGACGTTTCCCTTAGAAATCCGAGCATCATATTTTCCATTTCTAAGTTTCAAGCAATTCTTGTGGTTGAATTGCACCCGAGCCATTCAATCAAGCCTTGATCAAGTTAGATTGTGGAGTGACTCAATTTAGAACAAGGTTCCAAATCTTGCTTCTAGATATTCGATTGTAAGAGGTAATCTAATTCTAGCCTTATCTCTTGGTTGATCCAAATTTTGTATAAGGAGGTGTTAATTACTTTGATTCAAGGATTCTGGCTAAAACCAAAGATTGGATCGTTGGGCCGAGGATTAGGGTTGCCTTATCAATTTGGTATCAGAGCGTAGATTGCATCTTTGTGGCTGACTCTAGAATTGATTTTATCTTTAATTTTCACTATTATTTATCGTTTCTTTAAAGCTGTTATTTATTTTCTTACTGTCATTTCCATCGTTCTTCATTATCTTTCTATTTTGTTCTTAGCATCCTCTTAAAGATCCTATTTAGATCTTGAAAAAAAAAATCCTTATCATATTTCTCTTAATAAATCCTTATTATTAGATCATTTGCACATTTATTTGAAGATCAAATAAATTTCAATTCTCATTTTTCCCTAAAGCATATAAATCTGGAATTGTTGTGTTCGATCTTCACGACCATTCTCTTTGAAATTCTTTTTTTCAGTGTGCAATTATATTGAAAAATATCTTTGTCGCTTATTTGTTTGTTCACTTGTTTTATTTTGTTGTTATTTCATAATTAACTTATCTTGATTGCCTTGAATAGCTTGCTACTATCATAATTGTTTTACCCATATATTAGCCTACCTTGATCATAATTTAGTCACTTTCCCAAACAACCTACCTTTGTGTGTATAAATAAGAGTGCCCCTAAGTGTAAAATCAGTGAGTTCAGTGTCTGAGGTCCTAAACATATTTTACTACTGTGTGTACAACATGAACCAAGACGAGGAAAATGGAGGGGAGATCAATGATCTAGTTGAAGAAGTCCAGAAGAATGAGGAGGAATTGGAAGATTGGATTCATTTGGCACTTATTACAAGAAGACTTGTTAAAACTCAAGTTACGGATGTTGATGATCAAAGAGACAACTTGTTCCACACGCGGTGTTTAGTCAAGGGGACTGCTTGTAGTCTTGTCATTGATAGTGGAAGTTGCACCAATGTTGTAAGTACCATGTTGATCAAAAGGTTGCAAATTCCGACCTAAGATCATCCTAAATCTTACAAGCTCCAATGACTCAATGATAGGGAACAATGAAGGTAGTTTCTCAAGCTTTAATATCTTTTACTTTGGAAAAATATAAAGATGAAGTTCTTTGTGATGACAATTTGATAGGAGGGTTATGTATGATAGCTATTTGAATAGGTATTCTTTTGTAAAAGATGGTAGAAAAACCATTCTTGTACCTTTGAGTTTTGCAAATGTATTTGCTGATCAATTAAAGTTGGAGAAAAGAAAGAAAGAGTGTGTGAGGAAAAAGAGTTAGAAAAACAAGAGTTGAGTGAAAAAATAGAGAAAAATCTAAGGAAAAAAAAAAAGAATGAAAAAAGAGATGAAATTGAAGAAAAAAGGAAGAGAGAGTTATTTGGCTACGGTTGTAGAGGTGAGAAGGTTTTCACAAAAATCGATTTTTGTACTTGTGTACAATGGAGGATTTTTGGTCTCTAACTATAACAACATGGCTTTGCCGGGTATTTTTCAATCTCTTTTCCAGGAATTTGAAGAAATGTTTCAAGATAAAGAAATACCTCTCATTGGAGGTACTGAACATAAAATAGATTTCATTCCAAGGACTGTTATTCCTTATAAGCCAGTTTATCGAGTCAATTCAACCGAGACAAAAAAAATTTGAAGGCAAGTGGAGGAGCTCATGGAGAAGGGCTATGTACGGGAAAGTTTGAGACCATGTTCTATACGAGACTTATTGGTGCCAAAGAAAGATGAAACTTGGTGCATATGCATGGATAATAAAGTCATCAACAAAATCATGGTAAAGTATCGACATCCTATTCCTAGGTTAGATGATTTGCTTGTTTATTGCATGATTCGTGTCTAGATATAAAAATTATCTTGAAATCTGGATATCATCAAATTAGAATGCACGTAGAAGATGAATGGAAAACAACTTTCAATATTAAGTTTGGATTGTATGAATGGCTTGTTATGCCTTTTAGGTTAACTAATGCTCCTAGTACACCCATGCACTTAATATATAATGTTTTGAGAAAATATATGAGAAAACATGTTTATATTGATGATATTATAATTTATTTGAAGATTTTGCTTGATCACGTGGAACATGTTAAACTAGTTTTGATTACACATAGAAAAGAGAAATTTAATTATAATAAGGGTAGTTTTTGCATAGAAAAAGTTAACTCTATTGGCTTCATAGTTGGTAAAAGTAGAGTAGCTTTAGATAGAGACAAAGTTAAATTCATTATGGATTTGCCAATACCAAAAAGTGCACGTAAATTTTGGAGTTTTCACGAGTTTGCTAACCTCTATAAGAGATTTATAAATGATTTTAGAACCATAACTGAACTATTGAATGACTTAGTGAAAAAGAATATTGTTTTTAAATGGGGAGAAATGCAAGAGAATGCATCAAATTTTCTTAAGAAGAAATTAAGCAAACCATCATTTGTTATGGCTAGCTTTGATAAAATTATAGAAATTGAATGTGATGTATGTGGTTTGGGCATAAGTGTTGTTTTAATTCAAGATGGAAAGTACTTAATATATTTTAGTAAAAAACTAAATGAGCCAACATTAAAATATGCTACCTATGATAAAGAATTATTTGCTTTAGTTCATATATTGCATGTGTGGCAACCCTACTTATGGCCTAGAGAATTGGTGATCCATTTTGATCATGAAAGCTTAAAGTATGTGAAGGGTCAAAGCAAACTGAATCATAGACATGCAAAGTGGGTGGAATTTATTGAAACATTTTTGTATGTCATCAAATATAAGCAAGGTAATATGGTAGCTGATGTGTTATCTAAAAGGTACGATCTCTTTACTTCTCTTAGTGCAAAAATTCTTGCACTTGAGCATATTACTTAATTATATAGAGATGACCAAGATTTCAAAAATATTTATGTATCTTGTCTTGCAAAAAAAAAAAGCTATGGATGGTTATTATTTGTTTCATAAATTTTTTATGCTTTGTATTCCTAAATGCTCTATAAAATATTTGCTTTGGAGAGAAGCACATGGTCGTGCCTTAATGGGACATCTCAGGATTAATAAAGTTTATAAGATGTTGCATAAACACTTCTTTTGGTCGAAGATGAAGCACGATATCCAAAAGTTTTGTAGCAAATGTTTTAAACGCAAAGAAACTAAATCTAGATCACAACCAAACGAATTTTATACTCATTTGAATGTACCTAACAAACCTTGGACTAATATATCTATACAATTTGTTCTTGGTTGACTGCACACTAAAAATGGTAAAGATTGTATTTTTGTTGTGGCAGATATGTCATTTTTTTTTCTGATTCGAGGACGAATCCGATTCAAAAAAATATGTCAACAACAGAATTTGAACATATGCGCAAAGAGCTCAATTAATTTCAAACCTATCGCATTTGAATGTACCCAACAAGCCTTGATCAAGTTAGATTGTGAAGTGACTCAATTTAGAACAAGGTTCCAAATCTTGCTTCTAGATCTTCGATCGTAAGAGGTAATCTAATTCTAGCCTTATCTCTCGGTTGATCCAAATTTCATATAAGAAGGTATTAATTACTTTGATTCAAGGGTTCTTGCTAAAACAAAAGCTTGGATCGTTGGGCTGAGAATTTGGGTAACCTTATCACCTAGTACGAGGTGAAATACCTTGGACCCAACCCCCTATGACCATAATTCTAAATGGCAAGCATGCCTCCGTGGAGAGCACGTAGTAGCCCTAGACAGTATAGAAAATGTCTTGGTACAAACCACATAAGTAGACCTAAGAAATATTGTTCATACAGCCAAAGACGATCACTATAGGAATTAAACACCCCTCAAAGCAAACCACTACCTCAATTGAATTGAGTTTTGGTTAAGTTGGGAAGTTGCGAGATAAAATCCACCAATAATGAGAATGAAGCAATGGAAGTCATGACTTCAAGGTTTGGTTGGAGGCTTCACGAACTAATTTCAAGTTTATGGACTTCCAAAAGTGTGATGTGCCCTTTATGCCACTAATGAGATATGGGGTGTAGGATATTCCTATTGATGGATCACCTAATGGATGACAAGTCGTTTGGACCTTATGGATGACAATTCTTATTTGAAACTATAGTTCTAGAATTTTTTGAACTTATCTGTTCTCCCTCACCTTAAAATTTCTAAGGTCCTCGTAAAAAGATTGAAAGTTCAGCTTAAAAAAATAAATCAGGAATTTAATACCTTGAGTGCTATACCATATGTAATCTATGAATTGCTTTCTCTATTTTATATTTTCTACTGCAAAGTATGCATATTTTGTTGTCCATTTTATGAAAGTATTTTAAAAATCAATCAAATATTTATTATTCTTGGGCTAGTAACTCAAGGAATTTTGTTATTGAAAATCTAATAAATCTGTAAAATTATCCCAAAATTAACCTTAAATTGTGTTGCATAACCGAAATTAGTTAAATCATTAAGTTTTTTACAACCATAGCATGCATTTACATAGTTTCTTGCATGTACTATAAGTATGTATATTTATTCACATGTCCAACACAAATTGGTAGTTAAGCTAAAGGTGTATTAGGAAATGATAAAGAATATTGTCGTTTTCTTTCTTTTCACGGTGGCTTTAGTGGGGGCTGAGGTTCCAAGGGTCGCGTTACCACCACCAGGACCTTCTAGATATTACATTCATGTGGTTAACGGGCTAAGCAAACTTGGGTTGCTTGTGCATTGTCAGTCTAAAGACGATGACTTGGGGTATCATCGTTTGCTTAATCATGGAGATGATTACCAATGGAACTTCAAGGTTAACTTTTGGGGAACAACCCTCTATTGGTGCAAATTGGAGACGCCACATGCGTATGTCTCTTTTGAAAGCTTTTGGCCTGAACAGCAGCACTTATGGCTCCGTGATAGGTGCAAACATGGAACTGTAGGAACTTGTATTTGGACGGCTAAAGATGATGGAATTTACTTGAGAAACATTCTTGCTAATGTTGATGAATTGATACACAAGTGGATCTATAAAAGATAGAGAAGCTTTATTATCTCCTTTTGGTGGAATTATCCTTGAGGAACAAATGAAAAATAATGGGATAACACGAAAAGGTTGTTGTTGTTGTTTTCTTTTCTTTTATTATTATTTTTTTGTATGAAATGTATTTGATAATGAACGGGTATTGTTTTTCTCCAAAATTATAAAAAAAAAATTAAATTTGTGTATGGAAACAAGTTTTCAAAATTGTAATATCGTTTTTATATTAAAACTAAAAAAATAATGATTTCTACTGACAAATATTAGAGAAAGTTTAGAATAATAAAATCTAAAATAGGTATTAAATGCTCATGTTACTGCAAATCTTCACATCAATTTTAAAATAGGATGGTAGGCACAACCCTTGAATTTCCATATATCTTATTAAAAGTTTCCCAATATAAGTTCCACCATCTTTCTTGATTTCCAATTTTCAAGAATTTGGATTTCCGACCAAAATTAAAAATATGAAAAAGCAAACAAAAAAATGAAAAGTAAAATAAAATAAAACATGAAAATTCGATAAAAAATAAATTTAAATGAAGATAAACAACACAAAAATTAAATATAAAATAATATTTAATTACAAGAGGGTGTTAAATTTTTTTATAAAGGTGAAAATTGTGTTCGGATGATATCGATTTCATGAACATACCTTAGTCATATCGTTATAGGAATATATCTTAACACTATCGTTCTATCAATCTTTCATGATCCTATCCCTTTCTACCCATAACCTAACCATATACTTTTATCAATTGATTATAACCATATCATTTTTATCAATCTCTCATATCCATTGCACTTCTATACGTAACCTAACCTTAACGTTTCATCAACATATCTTACTCCTATCATTACATTACGTTCAATGCATTATTTTCGCATCCTATCTCAAACATATCATTGAACACATCGTACCATAAATATTAACATACAATTAACATATTAGAACATATGAATACCATAGCATAAGCATATCGATCAATGAACAGTTCACACATATCAATATATATGACACGTGCAGAACCATAGGGCACGTGTCAACATCAAATATAATCATGCCGATAGTAAAGCCACTTACCTGATTAGCTTAGGCTGGTGTCACCAATTTATCATTGAGAAAGTTCGATTTTGTCCTTTATATTCAAGTCAACCTATAAGAACCATGACATCAAGTTCAATGTCAATTCTCTAAATTTTACAACGCTCCATGTGTTAGACTTCATGTGAGTATTAGAGACTCTATGAGCGGAGTCTTGGAGGGTTATATATATATATAATTCCATTTTCATTAAATATGTTATTTTCTATTATTATTGTTTTAGGAAAGATATTATTACTAGAAAGAATTTGATGGAGTTTCTTGACATGACATTTCATCGGTTTTGTCTTTTAATTTTCACCAAATCCTTAATTTTTTCTCTATTAAATTTCCTCTATGTATTTTTAAAATTAATCGTATTTATTTTAATTCTTCAAATTTCCTCTTTTTCTTTTAATCAATTATTGCTCCTACATCTTGGCTTAAATTTTCTTACCATATTTATTTCTTTTTTTTTCTTTTCTATTCTATTCTTTTCCATTAACCGTTTGGCTCTACAATTTCTCCTTTTTCTTTCTTTTCTTATTGTATTTTTCTTTTATTTTTCTATTTTATTTTGTTCGGAGTATTCTTGATTTCCATTCGTATTGCATTTTGCTCGATTTGTGCTAATTAAGTGTCGTGAACTCGCATAGGTTTACTTGGATTTCAAAAGGAAAAATTGAACTAGCTCCAAGTACAATTTAGGGACTTCAACTTAACTACCTTGGTAAGTTTCTTCACTACTGTTTTGGTTTGATGAATTGTTTGAAGCACGAGTGGCGGATTCCCCGTGGCCCTTGCTTGTGTCGTCCCTTGTGATTTCTATATTTGCATATTATGTTATGACGTGTTGTTATGATGACAAATGTTACGTTTTGTAATTTCATGTTTACTTATTATGCTATTGTGAATGTGACATATTATGAAAGTATGGTAGCATAGATTACATTCACTTTATGTAATGATAAGAAATGGTTATGTAATGTATGAAATGAACAAAGATATGCATTGCACCAAAGATATATGCCAATATTTTAATTGGGATAGCATGGTAAGTGCTAGGCTGCTCTCATCATCCATGGGAGGTTCGTTGGCGAACCCTACCCACAGGACAATCTAGTCACCCAAGGTTAGGGAAGTGATCCCCTATGCTTGTCAACTATTAAGATTACCCTCATAATCCTACGTCCCCTCTTTTGACGGATCAACTATGCAAGATAATCAAAATGAACTATCGTTCACACAATCCTGGTTGGCCTAGGCCTGGGTCGACAGTACTTGTACCAAAGTGTAAAAGGAAGTTGAAGTAACGGCCTAGATGCTACCTTTTCTTGCTTAATTTGTACTATCTTTCTATTCTTTGACCATGGAAACCTTCTTTGCTTATGCAATGAGGGATCGAATACCTAGATTGAGGCACGTCTTCATAAAATTCTAATAAGATATTATGGTGATTTCTAGTATGAACATCTTGGAAAAGAGGTTGGTTGGTTTCTTCCTTATGGCCAGAGAGTCACCTATATTTGGGGATGTGATAATTCTACACTAGCCAACAATTAGGCTATCTCATGGTATCCCACACTCCCTTTTTAAGGAACAGGTTAACAACATAGTGGCTATATTCAAGAGGCTGCAGGTCATTCAACGGAACAAAAGCTCAAACTATTAGCATGTGCTTAGCTCAATAGTACTAATATTGTAGTGGAAAGAGATTGGAGGGTCTAAAGATAGCGTATCATCCACGCATCTCATAGCCTAGATAGTTACCTTGGTCATTCTTTGGAGTCGTGGAGATGTACCATTTTATTAGGGGCCTCTAATCACATCTTTGGGTAAACACAAGTCTAGATTTTTTATCACCGCTCACTATCCTACGGTATTTTCATAAGGCAACCCTAATCCTTAATCCAACGAATCATGCTTTTGTTGAAGCAAAAACACTTGAATCAAAGTAATTAACACCTCCTTATACAAAATTCAGATCAACCAAGAGATAAGGCTAGAATTAGATTACCTCTTACAATCGAAGATCTAAAAACATGATTTGGTAACCTTGTTCTAAATCGAGTCACTCCGCAATCAAACTTAATCAAGGCTTAATTGAATGGCTTGGATGCAATTCTATCACAAGAATTGCTTGAAACTTAGAAAGGACTAATATGATGTTCCAATTTCTAAGGAAACGTCTAAATTTGAGATCTCAATTTCATTCATCCACGATTTTGATTTTTACATAAAAATTTCTTGGTATTTATACTCCCTATAAATGCATAAATGATGTTTGTGATCATGATTTAATCCCGATCCCCTTAAATCTCCAACAAAGACGAAGTCAATTTGGCCATTTTACAATTCCAAACAATATGAAACTAAAAGTAATAAAGTTTTCCACCCAACTTTGATACGTTTAAGTGGCTAAGGAGACGAACATTTTTTATTCTTATTATATTTAGTCCACTAGAAATCTATGGACCTTATCAAGATTCTACACACGCTATCTCGTCCTAATCTTATCACGATTTTCTAGTGCTTGCGAAACACATGTCGCTCTTACCAATTCTAATTTCCTATGCAATGGAAAACATAGAAAATGACATTCATACGAAATTTTATCATAGGGGAATTTTGGTAATTTCTTCCATCATGCATGATGTACTCATCCATATTGCTCAATTTTTATTTTAATCAAGCATATAATACATAAGAGACATACATACAATGCATACTCACAAAAATAAAGCTTTTCTTAGGTCTTTAACATGTATTTTTGACCATCTAAGTTAAGGAATGCTCGTTGCATGCTATCATGTCCTAGCGATCTTTACAAGTATTACTTGCCTAAAGTCTATGTGGTTACTTACTTGAATGACGCTTACCTTCTTGAGCCAGCTATTCCACGTGTTTGGAGCTCAAGAATTTATGAAATTTCTCTCGTAGATCCTAATTCAAGCATAATTATGTTAATATCGAAGTAAAGACAAAAAACTGACAAATGGAGGTCGAACGAACAAAATGACACTCACATGCACTTACACACGTTGAGAAAGGGTTTTCACGTGCAATTTCACGCATGGGGATTTTTTGTAGATCTCGGTTACTCATTGAGTCATTGGATCGGTTTCTGGTTGCATTTTTTGTTATGGTCAAAGGCTAACGAGTTGCACACGCAAGCTTTTTGATCGAATCAAGGTTCAGGGATCGAGTTAATCTACATGCACGTCACCATTAGTAGCTGAACGATTCTCTCTGCTCAGCATTTGCCACTTGTCCTGCTGAGCTTTAGACTCACTACGGTTAACGTCGTCCAACGCGTGCCTTCTCCCTTTTAGCCAACATTCATTATTTTAGAAATAGGATGAGGTTTCTATTACCTATCAAATTTCTTCTAAATTTTGTAACTTCTTATGGGTACACATAGGTATTTTCTCTTAAGTTTATTTTAGACACAAAAAGAAAAATAAAATGCAAATTCGGTCCAGAATTTAAAACTTAGGAAATTTACCATTTCTTTAAATTCAATGAAATACTGCCTTTAGATCGTAATGTACTCTAGCTTCGTGTATGAATCTTGGGTGAAATTCCCCCAATATGAACCTACTAAAAGTTTAGAACTTAATTTCAAGAAGCTAAATTAGAAAAAATGAAATGCTTGCCTACACTTCATTTATTCTTGACGGATTTGAATAGTAACACCCGAGCCGCAACAGATACATAACTCTTACTTTGATACCTTAAATTTGGAAATTTTTGGATTTTATTATTGACATAGAGGGTGAATCTCAAGAAAGGAAAAAAAATACTTGAGAAGCGTTAAGGAACCTTTGGAGCAAAAATTCAATATTTATCAAATTAAGAAAAATTTAGATAAAAATCCACTAGACAAAAAGGTAATTTTTTCTACCTTATAATTTGAGGGGTCTAGGTTGACCTGTATAGAAAACAAAGAAGAGAGAGGAAGGTAGAATTTCGATTTTTGTGGAAGGAGGAAAAACAAGAAAGTAAATAGGACGTCAATCGGACACTTTAATGAAAAATTTGGCAAAAGATTTATCTCTAGTCCTAGTAAGAGGATCGATGAGTGTCAGTTTTGGTTGTAGGATAGTTCAATTTGACTACGATGTCCAAGAAAAGATTCTTACAAGTTTCATGTTGAAACTCGACCATGATTTGTTTCAGAATTAGATTCGAGAGATTTGTAATTTCCATAAGAAAATATATTTTTTCCGAAATTTGAACTCAATTAATATGGTCTCTGTCTTCCTAAAAATTAAAAAAAAAAAAAATGGCATCAAATTGGTTGATTCGAGATCTTTATTTTTCGTGAATAAACCAAGTCATTTCTAGTTAACGATTGGAAGATAAAAAGCAATCCAAAAAAATTATTGAGATGCGTCGCTCACCGAAAACTTGAAAAATTGAACGTTGGAAGAATCGACCGTGGATACACAGCTGCTGAAGAGGAGAGAGAAGCGTAATAGGGAGAATGCACTACATATATACATTGAGTCATGTTTTTTTGGAAAATTGAACTTGGAAGAATCCACCGTGGATAACAATTTTTCTCAAGGTTTTTCCAAGGGAGAAGTTCCATATACCTTGATCACTCTATGTATAGAGTCATGTTTGCATGTTCATGCAAATTTGAGATTACCAAATTTTGACACTCAAGCATCCAAGTTTGAGTTAACTAAATTTTGACACTCAAAATTCCTCTCAAATTTGTAGGGTTTATTTGGGAAGCATGCAAGTTTGGTTACACCAAATTTTGACACTTCAAAATTCCTTACTCAAACATTGATTTTCTATTAAATGAAGTCAACATTTTATTTTTTTTTTATTTTATCTCAACATATGAATTTCGTGGTATGAATTTTCCAGAGAGCGTAAAAGGAAAACGATGTATCTCATATACCTTTTTCCTCCCACTAAGTATTTTAGACGGTTGGGTATACTTATTACTTAGGTATATTCTGGCTAATTAAATATAACTCAAGTCTAGGTGATTTTTCTAAAACTTGTATCACTTAAGCATGCTCATAAAACTGGGCTAAATAAACTCAAGTACTGGTCCGATCTCCAGGTAGTAGGTGTTCCGTAAACCGTCAACTTAAGTACCTCTAGCCTTAGACAAGATCGTGTCAGGTGAGCTTTCTTGTAATTGCAATTTTGTAAGACATCGACCTATTTTAACTATTAAAATTGATCGTGCTTGGTTCTTAAACCTAAGTGAGCATGCACTTATATTTATTATAGATTTTAACGTCTATCTCGTTTTATGAAATTGAAAATAACCTATAACATGCATCTAAAATGCTTTATATAACAATTATATAATCATCCATTCTATGCAATAATATAAGAATTTATATCTATCACTCATGGAACCCTCAGCATGCATACTATACATTATAACACTTATAACATACTTGGAATGCATGAAACATGCTTAGCCTATTGTGGGATTTTAAATCTATATGACATACTTTATGCATATACAATTTCTCTTTAATTAAAACATACATTCATAATGCATAATTAATTAAACACGCTAAAGTGGATTGGTTTTGGCATATTAAAGCAAGCAATTAACTAAATTATTATATTAATAATTAAAAATAACTTGAACCTCTCCCGAGGATCATGAACTGGGCGAACCAACCCCTAAAAACGTTGAACTGTACCCCAATGGCAGAAAAAAACACTCGAACCACCTCTTCCATCTTCTTCTTCGGTTTAGCTTGCTTTCTCTTCGATTTTCGATCAATTACAACCTAAAATGGACTCTAATGACTCCGTAAAAATTACAGACCTTTCTTCACTCATTAAAGCCCATACACATTAGGCCAATTACAATAATTGTATCAAATGGAAGCATAAAAAAAATGCCAAAATCAAAAACATCCACTTTAGCAATCACAAAATTTCATTCATGAAATGGTACCCACCATGCTCAAATTAATGTAAATAAAGTGCCTAAAACTTGCTCTGATACCAATTGATGGAGTTAATATTACAAATGCAAAGAAATTTGAATCTTAGGATCTCTTGGAACATTAATTATAGTAAATAACTAGCATGTTCATAAGTATTAAAACTCAAGGTCGTACCAACCTTTTGTAGTTCAAATTTCTTTTTCCTCACGAACAGGTTTCGAACCACCACTAGTGTCTTTTTTCAATTCTTGGCAGAGTTGGATGCATGGTACTTTTCAACACACGCCCACGTACGCATACATGGACCCATCAGACGGATTAGTATACGTGCCCCTTAGGCCGGACTTTGTTGGGCACAACACAATACACGTCACTGAACCCTCATAAAAGAAAAGGTCTTCATGATAACATGTCGAACATAAATATCGAAGGTATGCATCCGTACTAGCATAACATAACGGGAAAGTATCCCGATACACATGACATACATACATGCACGATGTCCCATGATTTTTATTCATAAGATAACATTTATTTCATTTCTTTTCTCCTTCCCTCCATAACATACTTCATGTATGTATCACGCATACACGGATAAACATCACATAATCCATCACATAACTTTACGTGGAAAGATGTAACATTTCATACCTATCATACCATAACATATACCATCACAATATATCATATCATAAACATGTCAGTTATCACATGTCTCGTACCATAACATATTTCATATCATTCTCATATCATATCATTATATATATATATATATATATATATATATCTGTCATTCACGTGTCGTATCATAATCATATCGTATCGTAAACACTTCATGGTCTTATCGTTCCTTAGTTTATAATAGCCTTAACATTCTTATACCTAACTCAGCGATATCGTTTCATGAACGTGCCTTAATCATATCATTACAGGAACGTATTCTAACGCTATCGTTCTATCAATCTATCATAATTTTATCCCTTTCTACCCTAACCTAACCATGTACTTTTATCAATCGATTGTGACCATATCGTTTTTATCAATCTCTCATATCCATAGCACTTCTATACGTAACCTAACCTTAACGTTTCATCAATATATCTTACTCCTATCATTAGATTACGTTCAATGCATCCTTTTCACATCCTATCTCAAACATATTATTGAACACATCGTACTATAAGTATTAACATACAATTCACATATTATAACATATGAATACCATATCATAAGCATATCGATCAATAAACAATTCACACATATCAATATATATGACACGTGCAGAACCACAAGGCACGTGTCAACATCAAATATAACCATGCCGATAGTATGGCCACTTACCTGATTAGCTTTGGCTGGTGTCATCAATTTATCATTTAGAAAGTTTGAGTTTGTCCTTTATATTCAAGTCAACCTATATGAACCATGACATCAATTTCAATTTCAATTCTCTGAATTTTACCATGGTCCATGTGTTAGACTTCATGTGAACATTAGAGACTCTAGGAGCATATTCTTGGAGGGTTATATATATATAATTCCATTTTCATTAAATATGTTATTTTCTATTATTACTGTGTTAGGAAAGATATTGTTACTAAAAAGAATTTGATGGTGTTTCTTGACATGATATTTCTTCAGTTTTATCTTTTAATGTTCCCAAATTCTTAATTTTTTCTCTATTAAATTTCCTCTTTTTCATCTACTTCCCTTTTTATTAATTTTAATTATGTTCACCATTTACTCTATTAAATTTCATCTATGTATTTTTTAAATTAACCGTATTTATTTTAATTCTTCAAATTCCCCTTTTTCTTTTAATTAATTCTTGCTCCCACATCTTCGCTTAAATTTTCTGATCGTATTTCTTTCTTTTATTTCTTTTCTATTCTATTCTATTTTTTTCAGTTAACCATTTGGCTTACAATATCTCCTTTTTCTTTGTTTTTCTTCCTGTATTTTTCTTTTATTTTTCTTTTCTATTTTGTTAACAATATTCTGGATTTCCATCTGTATTTCATTTTGCTCGATTTGTGCTAATTAAGTGTTGTGAACTTGCATAGGTTTACTTAGATTTCAAAGGATCATTCTTAATTCTTATCATATTTAGTCCACTAGAAATCTATGGACCTTATCAAGATTCTACACATGCTATCGCGTCCTAATCTTATCAAGATTCTCTAGTGCTTGCGAAGCACATGTCGCTCTTACCAATTCTAATTTCCTACGCAATGGAAAGCATAGAAAACGACATTCATACGAAATTTTATCATAGGGGCATTTTGGTAATTTCCTCCATCATGCATAACATACTCCTCCATATTGCTCAATTTTTATTTTAATCATGCATATAATACATAAAAGACATACATACAATACATACTCATAAAAAAAAAAAAAAAAAAAAAAAAGCTTTTCTGAGGTTGTTAACATGTATTTTTGACCACCTAAGTTAAGGAATGCTCGCATGCTATCATGTCCTAGCGATCTCTACAAGTATTACTTGCCTAAAGTCTATGTGGTTACTTACTTGAATGATGTTTACCTTCTTGAGCTAGCTATTCCACGTGTTTGGAGCTCAAGAATTTATGAAATTTCTCTCATAGATCCTAATTCAAGCATAATTATTTTAATATCGAAGTCAAGATAAAAATTTGACAAACGGAGGTCAAACAAACAAAATGAGACTCACATGCGCTTACACACGTCGGGAAAGGCGTTTGACGTGCAATTTCACGCATGGAGGTTTTTTGTAGATCTCGGTTACTCATTGAGTCATTGCATCGGGTTTGGGTTGCATTTTTTGTTTGTGTCGAAGGTTAACGAGTTGCACACGCAAGCTTTTGATCGAATCCAGGTTCAGGGATCGGGTTAACCTACATGCATCTCACAATTAGAAGCTGAATGATTCTCTCTGCTCAACATTTGCCACTTGTCCTACTGAGCTTCAGACTCACTACTGCCAACATCGTCTAATGCGTGCCTTCTCCCTTCTCCCTTTTTGCCAACATTCATTATTTTAGAAATATGATGAGGTTTCTATTTCCTATCTAATTTCTTCTAAATTTTGTAACTTCTTAAGGGTACACATAGGTATTTTCTCTTAAGTTTATTTTAGCCACAAAAAGAAATAATAAAGTGTAAATTCGGTCCATAATTTAAAACTTACGAAATTTACCATTTCTTTAAATTCAATGACATACTGCCTTTAGATCGTAATGAACTCTAGCTTCGTGTATGAATCTTGGGTGAAATTCCCCCAATATGAACCTACTAAAAGTTTAGAACTTCATTTCAAGAAATTAAATTAGAAAAAAGGAAATGCTTGCCTACGCTACATTCATTCTTGACGGATTTGAGTGGTAACACTCGAGCCGCAACAGATACATAACTCTTACTTTAATAGCTTAAATTTGGAAATATTTGGATTTTATTATTGACATAGAGGGTGAATCCAAGTGTAGAAGGAAAAAAAATGCTTGAGAAACCTTGGAACAAAAATTCAATATTTA
>NW_019272128.1:131793-140226 GCF_002738345.1 Cucurbita maxima | reverse complement strand
GACTGTGGATACGCTGCTGGCGACGAGAAAGAGAAGCGTATTAGCAAAAAGTTGAAATGTATCACAACGTGGCAAGAATGACGGGTCAACCAGTCAACGAGGACGTATTGTGAGACACCACTTTACTCGGTAAACCGCACATGACTCAGTCTTCCCTTTGTAACTCAAACAGTACCAAAGAACTGGAATTCGATCCGCGTGCTCAAAATCCTACCCGACTTGTTCACTAACCAATGACACGCGTCCCCCTGATTGTACCACCGCCAGACGTGTGGTAAACGCACGTAGAGAATATCTGTTGTGCTTGAAAAGCACGTGAGCACGTGCATGGACTTTCTTTTTGTCCTGTAATCCTACTCGAGAAGGCACATGACAAATCTATTTATGTTGAAAGTCATTTTACTTCTTTTTCTGATTCTTTTTTCCGTTGGCCATGGGCTGAGGAGATAATTGTGGGGAGGGATGGGAGGTTAGTGGAGAGAAGGAGAAAATGTTGTTTTTGTTTATTTATTATTATTATTGTTATTTAACTATTTATTTTTATAATTATTTTTATTTATTAATTTTATTTTGGGCTATTACTTTATATCTCTCTAAAAGAAACTTTGTCGGTAAAGTATTTTTGTAATAGCCAAAAAATAAATAAAGAAACAAAAAAAAATAGTTAAAATAATAATAATAATAAATTAATTAATTAATTAAAATTAGAATTAAAAAAAAAAGAAAAATTCCTCACCTCTCTCCACTAACCTCTCATCCCTTCCCACAATTATCTCTTTTTGTCAGTTATTACCGTAAAATCGTATCTCAGATTTCCTTTTTCTCTAAAGTTATGGTTAAAAGAAATTAATTTAGGATCTTGCATATTTAGGGATTTTTCTCATATAAAATTAATTAGATTTTTGTTAGTATTTTAATTATAAGAAAGAAGGTTATAAGGTTAGATTCAATAAAATTTTAGTTGGCAGATCTATAAACAATAGACTTAAATTGGCCAATAATATCTGTGTACACAATTGAAAAACAAAACCTATTTACAAAATGAAAATAACTAGAGAGAGAGGGAGATTGAGAAAGATTGGTTAAACAGTATTTAACAATCAAATAGGAAATATCAGAGTGGAGTGAGCTTCTTTAAATTTTGTCTAAAAGACAAGATAAGAATTTTGATTAGAGGGCAGTGTGACCAATGTAAATTAGGGAAATAATTTTATAGGGTTCAAACTTGAAACAGATGTCATGAGCTCATATAGGTTAACTCGGATATCAAAGGACGGAATTGAACTTTCATTAAAGATAGATTTGTGACAACGACTTAAGCGAGCCAGGTAAGTGACCTTACTATCGGCATGATTATATTTGAAGTTGACACGTGCCCTGTGGTTCTGCACGTGTCATATATATTGATATGTGTGAATTGTCTGTGGATCGATATGCTTCCTATATGATATGTTATGTTATAACATGTGGATTGTATGATAATAATTATGGTACGATGTGCTCAAGGATATGTTTGAGATAGGATACGAGAATGATGCACAAAACCAAATGTAATGATAGGAGTAAGATACATTCATGAAACGTTAAGGTTACGTTACATACCGGAGTGCTATGGATAGGAGAGATTGATGAAAGAATACGGTTAGGTTATGGGTATAAAGGGATAGGTTTGTGATAGATTGATAGAACGATAGCGTTAGGATACGTTCTTGTGACGATATGACTATGAAGTGGTTACGTTATGACTTGTTTATGATATGATACATTGTATGCTAGATTATTGTGCTTAAGTACGTAGTCATGTGAACGTGAATGTCTGCTATGTGTAATATGTAATGCATGTAACGATATGTTGTTCTTGAATGGTTATGGCATTATTGTATGGAATGTTTGAATGTAAACAGCATGAATTGTATGACATGAAATATGGTAAACTGTCTGGAATCATAACCTCGATAGGAATATGTATGAAATGTAAATTGAAAATGAGAAGGACGTGAAGCATGGAACGTGACAGGGGGGTTATGTTCATTAATGATAAATGTAGAAGTAGTAGGGACCTCATGCATTATGTGTGTTCATGCATCTGGGGGGATACCTCTATCACATCACGAGGGTATGGCATGACAACGATCGTTATGCTTTGCATAGCGCTGCCGTAACGATTACTAGTTTAACGGGTCCCGACATAAGGGGCTCCCAGAGTATGCCCACCGGATAAGGAAAGTGACCTAGCGGTGTGCGAACTAGTTTGTGAACCCATACTCGCACGTATGGGCTGTGTGTAGAGTATATGGTACACGTCCACAATTACCCGTTAGGACAACACCGTAGGGAAAACGAAACGAAACGAAATGAAAGATAGGTCCCATCATTTCATTGCATGTGATTGTTGCATTTAACCCCAATAGTGGGGTCACTTACCGAGTATTTCTTTCAATACTCAAGCCACGTGCTACTACATTTTTCAGGCTAAGGCAAGGTATTCCTGTACGGCTGACGACGGCATCGCAACTCAAGACCATGAAACATGCATAGGGTAGTGGTATTTATTTTCTTAGTCTTAGGCTAGAGTAGATGTTTTTTTAACTTAAATTCTTATTCATTTTTATTTAGTCTTTTTTTGTGTCATTTTAAAAATGTTTTCGAAACACGTAAGTCCATAGCTGTGTTTTAAGATAAAGGTTATGTTTTATGGAATTTAAATGAAGTCTTCCACATTCAATGTTTATGCTATGTTTACAGTAGCGACCTTAAATTAAGTGGAAAATTTTGGGTCGTTACAGTTGGTATCAGAGCCAGGTTATAGATCTTGTAGACTAGCCTACAATCTAGGCTTGGCATGTTCCATGGTCTCACCGTTGATGCCCTGTCTCCATCAGGTATGTCTTGCTTAAGATAAAAAAAATGAAATGTCGTTAATTGTGTATGTTGTTAATGCTTGGTCATTATAAAATATAACTCGTAACTGGACTTTTACACCATTGATTGTATTATAATTTACTGCATTATTATTGGCTTAATTCTATATTTATTAGAATGTAGAATATGTTATGTTTTACCTTGCATGGAATGTGAATGCAAATTGTTGTATTGATGATGTTTTGATTTACTGAGGTTGTTATTGTGAACGAGTAGCTATAGTTTTTGTAAGCTACTAAATGTTAGTGTATGCTTGAAGATGATTTTTCTAAGAAATGTCATATTCTTTAGTTAGACATCTCGAACATAAATAAACTACACAGTCTTATGACCATAGAGATGGGAATGAATGTACCAATGTATACTGAAGAGTAAGTAGTGTCGGATGAAATAAAATGACCTGAGAAGCTTGATAGATGTGCGAGTAGGTTGGTGGGTCGAGACTTAGGATTGAACACCTTAAGTCGATTGATTGGCTACGATCTTCCAGTTTATAGATTGCCAACTAAAATTTTATTAAATCTGACCTTATTTCGTATAACTTATGATTGATTGGCTACGATCTTCAAGTTTATAGATTGCCAACTAAAATTTTATTAAATCTAACCTTATTGCTTATAACTTAGAATGCTAACAAAAATTTAATCAACCTGGTAAAATATGAAAGAAGATTTGATCCTAAATTAATTTCTTATAACCATAACTATAAAGGAGAAGGAAATCTTAGATAGGATTTTACATAATGACTAACCAAATCTCTAAATCTGCAATTTGTTTATGTTGAAAGCCATCTTACTCCTTTTTCTCGAATTGGAGGGTAGTGGAGAGAAGGAGAAAATGTTATTTTTATTTATTTATTTATTTATTATTATTGTTTAACTATTTATTTTTATAATTATTTTTATTTAACTTTCTTCCCGTAAAGTGTTTTTGTAATAGCCCAAAAATAAATAATGAAAAAAAAAAAACAAAAAAATAGTTAAAATAATAATAATAATAAATTAATTAATTAATTAAATTAGAATTTAATATATATAGATATTTCCTCACCTCTCTCCACTAACCTCTGGTCGCTCCCCACAATTATCTCTACTCGACCCATCCCAACTGCAAAAAACCAAAGAAACTGAAAAACAACAATGGTCAGATTTGAGAAAAAGTAAAATGACTTTCAACATATTGGAGATTTAGAGATTTTTGTCAGATATTACAGTAAAATTCTATCTCAGATTTCCTTTTCCTCTATAATTATGGTTATAAGAAATTAATCTAGGATCAAATCTTCTTTCATATCTTAACAGTCTGTAATAATCACATCTCATATACAATTGATTAGATTTTTGTTAGCCGAGTAATATCTGTTTACACAATTGAAAAACCTATTTACAGGATGAAAATAACTAGAGAGGGAGGGAGATTGAGGAAAGATTTGTTAAACAGTATTTAACAATAAAACATGAAATATCAGAGGGTAGTGAGCTCCTTTAAATCTCGTATAACAGAAAAGATCAGAATTTTTATCGGGGGCAGTGAGCTCCTTTAAATTGTCTAACAGAAAATATCAAAATTTTACGATGACCTTTACCATGGTCAATGTAAATTAGGGAAATAATTTTATAGAGTTCAAACTTGAAACAAATGTCATGACCTCATATAGGTTGACTCAGATTTCAAAGGATGGAATCGAACTTTCATTAAAGATATATTTGTGACAACGACTTAAGCGAGCCAGGTAAGTGACCTTACTATCGGCATGGTTATATTTGATGTTGACACGTGCCCTGTGGTTCTGCACGTGTCATATATATTGATATGTGTGAATTGTTTGTGGATCAATATGCTTCCTATATGTTATGTTATGCTATAACATGTGGATTGTATGATAATAATTATGGTACGATGTGCTCAAGGATATGTTTGAGATAGGATACAAGAAGGATGCACAAAACGAAATGTAACGATAGGAGTAAGATATGTTCATGAAACGTTAAGGTTAGGTTACATACCGGAGTGCTGCTATGGATAGGAGAGATTGATGAAAGAATACGGTTAGGTTATGGGTAGAAAGGGATAGGTTTGTGATAGATTGATAGAACGATAGTGTTAGGATACGTTCTTGTGATGATATGACTAAGGTACATTACGTAATGATATGTCTGTGATAGGTATAAGAACGTTAAGGCTATGGTAAGTTAGAGAACGACATGACTATGAAGTCTTTACGTTATGACTTGTTTATGATATGATACATTGTATGCTAGATTATTGTGCTTAAGTACGCAGTCATGTGAACGTG
This sequence comes from Cucurbita maxima, assembly GCF_002738345.1. Classification (NCBI taxonomy): domain Eukaryota; kingdom Viridiplantae; phylum Streptophyta; class Magnoliopsida; order Cucurbitales; family Cucurbitaceae; genus Cucurbita; species Cucurbita maxima. Next base: position 135,008 of record NW_019272128.1, on the reverse strand, counting down.
AATGTATGCTATGTATGCTGTTTAGTCTGATGTGATGTGTAATGCATGTAACGATATGTTTTTCTTGAATGGTTATGGCATGATTGTATGAAATGTTTGAATGTAAACAGCATGAATTGTATGACATGAAATACGGTTAACTGTCTGGAAACATAACCCCGATAGGAATATGTATGAAATGTAAATTGAAAATGAGAAGGACATGAAGCATAGAACGTGACAGGGGGGTTATGTTCATTAATGATGACTGTAGAAGTAGTGGGGACCTCATGCATTATGTGTGTTCATGCATCTGGGGGGATACCCCTATCCCATCACGAGGGTACGGACGCATATATCCAATGGAAGGACAACGATCGTTATGCTTTGCATGACAGAATTCGAACCTAAGCGCGAAGAGCTCAATTAATTTCAAATCTGTCGCATTAACCACTCAAGCACATCAACATTTGTTAAAAAAATCTATGTTTAATTTCATAAATTATGTAAAAGTCAAATGGTCAATTTGACTTATTCTTTGTAGAGATTAAAGGGGATCGGGAATAAATCCCGTCCACAAACATATCGGGATTGAATCCCGGCCACAAATGTCTTTTTTCGGGAGACTATAAATACCCACAATATGTTATGTAAAAATTAGATTCGTTGATGAATGTAATTCAGATCTCAAATTGAGACGTTTTCCTTAGAAATCCGAGCATCATATTTGTCATTTCTAAGTTTCAAGCAATTCTTGTGGTAGAATTGCACCTGAGCCATTCAATCAAGCCTTGATCAAGTTATATTGTGGAGTGACTCAATTTAGAACAAGGTTCCAAATCTTGCTTCTAGAGCTTCGATCGTAAGAGGTAATCTAATTCTAGCCTTATCTCTTGGTTGATCCAAATTTCGCATAAGGAGGTGTTAATTACTTTGATTCAAGGGTTCTTGCTAAAATAAAAGCTTGGATTGTTGGGCTGAGGATTAGGTTGCCTTATTAGTGGTATTAGAGCCAGGTTGCATCTTTGTGGCCGACTCTAGAATTGAGTTTATCTTTAATTTCCGCTATTGTTTATCGTCTCTTTAAATCTGTCATTTATTTTCTTACTGTCATTTCCAACGTTCTTCATTATCCTTCTACTTTGTTCTTAGTGTCCTGTTAAAGATCATATTTAGATCTTGAAAAAAAAAAAAATCTTATCATATTGTCCTTAATATATTTTTATCATTAGTCCATTTGCACGTTTATTTGAAGATCAAATAAATTTCTATTCTCATTTTTCCTAAAACATATAAATCTGGAATTGTTGTGTTCGATCTTCACAACCATTTTCTTTGGAATTCATTTTTTTTTTCAGTGTGCAATTATATCCAAAAATATCTTTGTCCCTTATTTATTTGATCATTTCTTGGTTTTATTTTGTTGTTACTACATAATTACCTTGTCTTGATTGTCTTGAATAGCTCGCTACTATCAGAATTTCTTTATCCATATTATCTACCTTGATAAGAAATTATTAACTTTTCCAAGTAGCCTACCTTTGTGTGTTAAACACGAGTGTTCCTGAGTGTAAAATCAGTAAGTTGAGTGTGTGAGGTCCTAAGCTTATAAAACTACTGTTTGTAAAATCATGAACCAAGACGAGAAAAATGGAGGGGAGATCAATGATTTAGTTGAAGAAGTCAAGAAGAATGAGAAGAAACTAAAAAATGGTATTCATTTGGCTTTTATTACAAGAAGACTTCTTAAAACTCATGATGTTGATGATCAAAGAGATAACCTATTTCACACGCGGTGTTTAGTCAAGGGGATTGCTTGTAGTCTTATCATTGATAGTGGAAGTTGCACCAATGTAGTAAGTACTATGTTGATCAAAAGGTTGCAAATTCCAACTCAAGATCATCCTAAATCTTACAAGCTCCAATGACTCAATGATAGTGGAACAATGAAGGTAATTTCCCAAGCTTTAATATCTTTTACTTTGGGAAAATATAAAAATGAAGTTATTTGTGATGTGTTGCCAATGCATGCTGGAGACATATTGCTTGGTCGATCATGGCAATTTGATAGGAGGGTTATGTATGATTGCTATTTGAATAGGTATTCTTTTGTAAAAGATGGTAGAAAAACCATTCTTGTACCTTTGAGTTCTGCAAATGTATTTGTTGATCATCAACATCATTCTCCATAACTTTGAGTTCTTCTTGTTTTATTTTGTTGTTATTTCATAATTAACTTATCTTGATTGCCTTGAATAGCTTGCTACTATCAGAATTGCTTTACCCATATATTAGCCTACCTTGATCATAATTTAGTCACTTTCCCAAACAGCCTAAACACGAGTGTCCCTGAGTGTAAAATCAATGAGTTGAGTGTCTAAGGTCCTAAACATATTTCACTACTATTTGTACAATCATGAACCAAGATGAGGAAAATGGAGGGGAGATCAATGATCTAGTCAAGAAGTCTAGAAGAATGAGGAGGAATTAGAAGATTGGATTCATTTGGCACTTATAACAAACAGACTTGTTAAAACTCAAGTTATGGAGGATGATGTTGATGATCAAAAAGACAACTTGTTCCACATGCGGTGTTTAGTCAAGGGTACTGCTTGTAGTCTTGTCATTGATAGTGGAAGTTGCACCAATGTTGTAAGTACCATGTTGATCAAAAGGTTGCAAATTCCGACCCAAGATCATCCTAAACCTTACAAGCTTCAATGGCTCAATGATAGTGGAACAAAGAAGGTAGTTTCTCAAGCTTTAATATCTTTTACTTTGAGAAAATATAAACATGAAGTTCTTTGTGATGTGTTACCAATGCAAGTTGGAGATATATTGCTTGGCCGACCGTGGCATTTTGATAGGAGGGTTATATATGATGGCTATTTGAATAGGTATTCTTTTGTAAAGGATGGTAGAAAAACTATTCGTTTACCTTTGAGTTCTGCAAACTTTATTCAAGGGTTCTTGCTAAAACAAAAGCTTGGATCGTTGGGCTGAGGATTAGGGTTGCCTTATCACCTAGTACAAGGTAAAATACCTTGGACCCAGCCTCCTATGACCATAATTCTAGATGGCAAGCATGCCTCCATGGAGAGAACGTAGTAGGCCTAGACAGTATAGAAAATGCCTTGGTACAAACCACATAAGTAGAGCCAAGCAATATTGTTCATACAACCAAAGACGATCCCTATAGGAATTAAACACCCCTCAAGCAAACCATTACCTCAACT
>NW_019272128.1:123622-128665 GCF_002738345.1 Cucurbita maxima | reverse complement strand
ATTGTTTATATCATATACAAAAGTGGGCCCCAGAATAAGGTACTCAGCCTTATCCTTATACTAAAGATCATTTTGACTATATACTTGAACTTGATCAACTCTTATGTCTCTACATATAGTTCGAGTAATCGTACTATAGCTAAAGTGTTCTTAGTTTATTGAATTTAGATAAATGATTGTAAAGTTCACTTTATTCAATAACAATATTTACTAAATAAACAACAATAATAACTTTATTAAAAATAGAATATGTTTTTGTTTACAAATATGAGTTTTAGGACATAAAATTCAACCGAAAGAAGGTTTCTTCATAGTCCACCCCCTCTCTTTGGGTATAACCCTTTGCTACAAGTCGATTTTTAAAGGTCTGCACCTTACCGATTTAGTCTCGTTTTCTCTTATAGATCCATTTGCAACCAATAGGTTTTATCCCATCTGGTTGATCTACAAGTTCCCAAACTGAATCGAAGTACTTTGACTCCATTTCAAGATTCATGACTTTGATTCACTAATCTTTATCTTCATCATTCATTGCCTGTTTATAGGTCAATGGATCCTCAACGCCATCATCAGGTATGATGACTTGTGTTTCTGCCAAACCCAAGTAACGATTGGGTTGAGTTATAACCCTCCCACTACGTCGAGGCATTCTCAACTCTTGAGAAGGAAGTGATTGACCAGAAGTGCAGCTCCATCAACGACTCTTGTTGAAGGACAAACCTAATCAACAACTCTTGTTGTTTTATCAGTAGCTTCTTTAGAAATCTCACTTAATACTAGTTTGCTGCGAGGTTGATGATTTCTTACATGGTCTTCCTCTAAGAATGTAGCGTTTGTTGATACAAACACTCTATTTTCTTGAGGGTCATAAAACAAACCACCTTTCGTCTCCTTGGGGTATCCTACAAATATACATAATTTTGAACGACGTTCTAATTTCTTGGAGTTTTGCAACAACACATGTGCTGGGCATCCCCAAATCCTGAAGTGACGTAAAGTACCTTTACGCCCTTTTCATAACTGATAAGCTGTTTCTGAACCACTCTTAGAAGAAACCATGTTCAAAATGTATGTAGCAGTCTCCACTATATATCCCCAAAACGGATCAGGTAATTGAGCGAAACTCATCATAGACCGAACCATGTCTAACAGAGTTCTATTTCTTCTTTCTGATACATCATTCTGTTGAGGCATACCAGGGGCTGAGAGTTGAGACGTTATTACATGTTCTATCATATAGTCTTGAAATCTTAAGTCCATATACTCTCCATCTCGATCTGATCGAAGTGCTTTAATAGTTTTACCTAATAGATTCTCAACCTCAGTCTTATACTCTCTGAATTTTTCAAGAGCTTCAGACTTGTGATGCATTAGGTAAAGATAGTCATACCTTGAATAATCATCAATAAAACTGATGAAATATTCATACCCTCCTCGTGCTTTGACATTCATTGGACGACAGAGATCTGTATGCACGAGTTCTAAGGTTTCTTTGGCTCTATAACCTTTTTCGAAAAATGATCGTTTAGTCATTTTACCCTGAAGACAAGACTCACATGGAGGTAAAGAGTTGTCTTCTAACTCATTTAGAAGTTCTCTTTTAACCAATATCTCAATCCTATTGAGATTAATGTGGCATAGTCTTAAGTGCCAAAGATAGGTATTAGGAGAAATCTTTTGTTGTTTATTTTGAGTTTCAACTGTTTTAAACATCTCGGTATTTAAAATAGCTTTTGTTTCACTCGGTTTTAACATATATAAGTTGTTTTCTAGTTTTGCAGAACAAATATGAATACCTCTTTTGCAAATAAACACTTTATTGATTTCAAAAGATACTTTATACAATTTTTCTAATAAACAAGAGATAGATAATACATTTGTTTTTATTCCAGGAACAAAAAGTACATTATCTAATATAATGAATCTATCTCCAAAAAACAATTTTAAATTTTCTATTGATCCTGCTGAGACAACCTCTCCTGTTCCAACCTTGAGTTTTATCTCGCCGTCCGCAAGCATTCATCGGGAGCTAGTTTCCAGGTAAAAAGAACAAATATGATTAGTCGCCCCTGAATCTAGTATCCAAGTTGAGGTTTCATACTCTACTAAACATATTTCTATAATGAGTAAATCATATTTACCTTGTTGTGTCTTTTTGGCTTTTTTCTCTGAAAGGTATTTTGGGCAATTTCTCTTCTTGTGCCCATTTTCATTGCAATGGAAACATTTTCCTTTATCTGCTTTTTGAACCTTGTATTTGCGGTCAGTAGGAATCCTATTTTTCCCTTTACCCTTCTTCTTTATCAAAACACTTTTAGAAGTTGAAGGTCCGGACTTATTTTTGGAAGACGATCCTCGTAGTAATTTCTTAGAGATAACAACATTTGCTTCTCCTCTTTGTCCCTTGTTCGTTAAGAGAGACTGATAAGTCTGTAGCCCATTGAGAAGAGCAGTCAAGTTATATTTTATCTTGTTCATCATCAAATTTGTGCAGAACTTGAAGAAGCTCTTAGGAAGAGACTCCATGATAAAACTGACTTGACTCTTCTCATCAATGACATCTCCATTTTCTTCTGCCACATTGAAATGGACCATGATGTCCAGGACATGTTCTCTAACTGAGGTCCCTTCTTTCATACGGCAGTTGTAAATGTTTTTTATGGCGTCATGTCTAAGAGAGAAGGACGGTTGTCCAAACATCCATTTCAGAGATTCCCTAATCTCTTTAGTAGTACCCATGACGTCGTGTTTCTTAGCCAAAACATCAGATAGGCTGGCTAAAATGTACACTCAGGCTTTGTAATTTGCCTTTGCCTATCTGTCATATACATCCCGAACTGTTCTGTTTGCATTTGAGATGGGGTTTGGAGGACATTCCTCAATTAAAACAAACCTTAAATCATCAATTACAAGTATTGTCTTTAGGTTTGATCTCCAAGTTGCGTAATTGTTGTCGTTTAATTTATCAGAAGCGAGTAATTGTACTATTGAGTTTGTCATATTGTGATATAAAGAAAATTCTATTAGTGATTTGATTTAATCATGTTTAATCCAATCAGGTTTAGCAAATGTAATAATGTACCCAAAAATTATTAATTTGCAACGATACTTTAGTGAGTTAGAACAACTGCTACCGAGGGGTAGTCAATCACTCCACTAAACCAAGACATTCTTGACTTAAACACTAATCCCAGAATAACTCTTGTTCCTATAGTGTTTTAGTTATCGCTATTTTGGTAAAAAATATACTAATTCTTAGTAATTCTTCGTAAATGTGACCCATCAATTTCAAACCTCAGAGATCGATCCCAACAACGCTATCGAATAAAAAAGCCAAAGTTGGGAATGGACCTAAGAAATCCTATCCATTTCTGAAGTTTGCATTGTTTCGACTCCCATGTTACGACCCTCCGAATAGGGAGTTGCTCTAGGACAGCATGCAGGTGGAACATGGGAATCTCACGGTGAAACCTAGTGGTGGAGACCATAGGACGTGTTGATATACTACCTTCTCACACTTACTATAAATACTTTCTCTATTCACCTCGTTATTGACTCGTGCAAATACCTTCCAAATGGAGGACGCTCCCATAGCGACATGAGGCCGAGAATGAATCTCACGGCCTAAATTTTCAGAGAGCGTGAAAGAAAAACAATGCATCTCATATACATTTTTCCTCACACTAAGTATTTTTTACGGTTGGGTACACTCATTACTTAGGTATATTCTGGCTAATTAAATATAACTTAAGTCTAGGAGATTTTTCTAAAACTTATATCACTTAAGCATGCTCATAAAACTGGGCTAACTAAGTTCAAGTACTGGTCCGATCTCCAGGTAGTAGGTGTTCCGTAAACCGTCAACTTAAGTACCTCCAGCCTTAGACAAGATCGTGCCAGGTGAGCTTTCTTGTAACCGCGATTTTATAAGACATTGACCTATTTTAACTATTAAAATTGATCCTGTTTGGTTCTTAACCCTAAGTAAGCATGCACTTATCTTTATTATAGATTTTAACGTCTTTCTCGTTTTATGACGTTGAAAATAACCTATAACATGCATCTAACATGCTTTATATAACAATTATATAATCATCCATTCCATGCAATAATATAAGAATTTATATCTATCACTCATTGAACCCTCAACATGCATACTATACATTATAACACTTATAACATACTTGGAATGCATGAAACATGCTTAGCCTATTGTGGGATTTTAAATCTATATGACATACTTTATGCATATACATTTTCTATTTAATTAAAACATACATTCATAATGCATAATTAATTAAACACGCTAAAGTGGATTGGTTTTGGCATATTAAAGCAAGCAATTAACTAAATTATTATATTAATAATTAAAAATAACTTGAACCTCTCCCGAGGATCATGAACTGGGCGAACCAACCCCTAAAAACGTTGAACTGTACCCCAATGGCAGAAAAAAACACTCGAACCACCTCTTCCATCTTCTTCTTCGGTTTAGCTTGCTTTCTCTTCGATTTTCGATCAATTACAACATAAAATGGACTCTAATGACTCCGTAAAAATTACAGATCTTTCTTCACTCATTAAAGCCCATACACATTAGGCCAATTACAATAATTGTATCAAATGGAAGCATAAAAAAAATGCCAAAATCAAAAACATCCACTTTAGCAATCACAAAATTTCATTCATGAAATGGTACCCACCATGCTCAAATTAAAGTAAATAAAGTGCCTAAAACTTGCTCTGATACCAATTGATGGAGTTAATATTACAAATGCAAAGAAATTTGAATCTTAGGATCTCTTGGAACATTAATTATAGTAAATAACTAGCATGTTCATAAGTATTAGAACTCAAGGTCGTACCAACCTTTTGTAGTTCAAATTTCTTTTTCCTCACGAACAGGTTTCGAACCACACTAGATTCTTTTTTCAATTCTTGGCAGAGTTGGATGCATGGTACTTTTCAACACACGCCCACGTACGCATACATGGACCCATCAGACGGATTAGTATACGTGCCCCTTAGGCCGGACTTTGTTGG
>NW_019272128.1:119978-122196 GCF_002738345.1 Cucurbita maxima | reverse complement strand
TTAACATGTATTTTTTACCACCTAAGTTAAGGAATGCTCGCATGCTATCATGTCCTAGCGATCTCTACAAGTATTACTTGCCTAAAGTCTATGTGGTTACTTACTTGAATGATGTTTACCTTCTTGAGCTAGCTATTCCACGTGTTTGGAGCTCAAGAATTTATGAAATTTCTCTCATAGATCCTAATTCAAGCATAATTATGTTAATATCGAAGTCAAGATAAAAATTTGACAAACGGAGGTCAAACAAACAAAATGAGACTCACATGCGCTTACACACGTCGGGAAAGGCTTTTGACGTGCAATTTCAAGCATGGAGGTTTTTTGTAGATCTCGGTTACTCATTGAGTCATTGCATCGGGTTTGGGTTGCATTTTTTGTTTGGGTCGAAGGTTAACGAGTTGCACACGCAAGCTTTTGACCGAATCCAGGTTCAGGGATCGGGTTAACCTACATGCATCTCACAATTAGAAGCTGAATGATTCTCTCTGCTCAACATTTGCCACTTGTCCTACTGAGCTTCAGACTCACTACTGCCAACGTCGTCTAACGCGTGCCTTCTCCCTTTTTGCCAACATTCATTATTTTAGAAATATGATGAGGTTTCTGTTTCCTATCTAATTTCTTCTAAATTTTGTAACTTCTTAAGGGTACACATAGGTATTTTCTCTTAAGTTTATTTTAGCCACAAAAAGAAATAATAAAGTGTAAATTCGGTCCATAATTTAAAACTTACGAAATTTACCATTTCTTTAAATTCAATGACATACTGCCTTTATATCGTAATGAACTCTAGCTTCGTGTATGAATCTTGGGTGAAATTCCCCCAATATGAACCTACTAAAAGTTNTAGCCACAAAAAGAAATAATAAAGTGTAAATTCGGTCCATAATTTAAAACTTACGAAATTTACCATTTCTTTAAATTCAATGACATACTGCCTTTAGATCGTAATGAACTCTAGCTTCGTGTATGAATATTGGGTGAAATTCCCCCAATATGAACCTACTAAAAGTTTAGAACTTCATTTCAAGAAATTAAATTAGAAAAAAGGAAATGCTTGCCTACGCTACATTCATTCTTGACGGATTTGAGTGGTAACACTCNAAAGGTAATTATTTCTACCTTATAATTTGAGGGGTCTAGGATGACGTGTATAGAAAACAAAGAAGAGAGAGGAAGGGAGAATTTGGGTTTTTGTGGAAGGAGGAAAAACAAGAAAGTAAAGAGGGCGGGCAAATAAGACAATGAAAAATTTGGCAAAAGATTTATCTCTAGTCCTAGTAAGAGGATCGATGAGTGTCAGTTTTGGTTGTAGGATCGTTCGATTTGACTACGATGTTCCAGGAAAGGATTCTTACANTCTTACTTTAATACCTTAAATTTGGAAATATTTGGATTTTATTATTGACATAGAGGGTGAATCCAAGTGTAGAAGGAAAAAAAATGCTTGAGAAACCTTGGAACAAAAATTCAATATTTAACAAATTTAGAAAAATTTAGATAAAAATCCACGGGACTAAAAGGTAATTATTTCTACCTTATAATTTGAGGGGTCTAGGATGACGTGTATAGAAAACAAAGAAGAGAGAGGAAGGGAGAATTTGGGTTTTTGTGGAAGGAGGAAAAACAAGAAAGTAAAGAGGACGCGCAAATAAGACACTTTAATGAAAAATTTGGCAAAAGATTTATCTCTAGTCCTAGTAAGAGGATCGATGAGTGTCAGTTTTGGTTGTAGGATCGTTCGATTTGACTACGATGTTCCAGGAAAGGATTCTTACAAGTTTCGTGTTGAAACTCGACCATGATTTGTTTTAGAATTAGATTCGAGAGATTTATAATTTTGATAAGAAAATATATTTTTTTTTAAATTTGAACTCAATTATTATGGTCTCTTTCTCCCTAAAAATTAAAAAAAAAAGATGGCATCAAATTGGTTGATTAGAAATCTTTATTTTTCGTGAATAAACCAAGTCATCTCTAGTTAACGATTGGACGATAAAAAGCAATCCAAAAAAATAGATTGAGATGCGTTGCTCAGCGAAATCTTGAAAAATTGAACGTTGGAAGAATCGACTGTGGATACGCTGTTGGCGACGAGAAAGAGAAGCGTATTAGCAAAAAGTTGAAATGTATCACAACGTGGCAAGAATGACGGGTCAACCAGTCAACGAGGACGTATTGTGAGACACCACTTTACTCGCTAAACCGCACATGA
>NW_019272128.1:118197-119741 GCF_002738345.1 Cucurbita maxima | reverse complement strand
TTCTTTTTGTCCTGTAATCCTACTCGAGAAGGCACATGACAAATCTATTTATGTTGAAAGTCATTTTACTTCTTTTTCTGATTCTTTTTGCGGTTGGCGATGGGGTGAGGAGATAATTGTGGGGAGGGATGGGAGGTTAGTGGAGAGAAGGAGAAAATGTTGTTTTTGTTTATTTATTATTATTATTGTTATTTAACTATTTATTTTTATAATTATTTTTATTTATTAATTTTATTTTGGGCTATTACTTTATATCTCTCTAAAAGAAACTTTGTCGGTAAAGTATTTTTGTAATAGCCAAAAAATAAATAAAGAAATAAATAAAACAAAAAAAATAGTTAAAATAATAATAATAATAAATTAATTAATTAATTAAAATTAGAATTAAAAAAAAAAAAGAAAAATTCCTCACCTCTCTCCACTAACCTCTCATCCCTTCTCACAATTATCTCTTTTTGTCAGTTATTACCGTAAAATCGTATCTCAGATTTCCTTTTTCTCTAAAGTTATGGTTAAAAGAAATTAATTTAGGATCTTGCATATTTAGGGATTTTTCTCATATAAAATTAATTAGATTTTTGTTAGTATTTTAATTATAAGAAAGAAGGTTATAAGGTTAGATTCAATAAAATTTTAGTTGGCAGATCTATAAACAATAAACTTAAATTGGCCAATAATATCTGTGTACACAATTGAAAAACAAAACCTATTTACAAAATGAAAATAACTAGAGAGAGAGAGGGAGATTGAGAAAGATTGGTTAAACAGTATTTAACAATCAAATAGGAAATATCAGAGTGGAGTGAGCTTCTTTAAATTTTGTCTAAAAGACAAGATCAGAATTTTGATTAGAGGGCAGTGTGACCAATGTAAATTAGGGAAATAATTTTATAGGGTTCAAACTTGAAACAGATGTCTTGAGCTCATATAGGTTAACTCGGATATCAAAGGACGGAATTGAACTTTCATTAAAGATAGATTTGTGACAACGACTTAAGCGAGCCAGGTAAGTGACCTTACTATCGGCATGGTTATATTTGAAGTTGACACGTGCCCTGTGGTTCTGCACGTGTCATATATATTGATATGTGTGAATTGTCTGTGGATCGATATGCTTCCTATATGATATGTTATGTTATAACATGTGGATTGTATGATAATAATTATGGTACGATGTGCTCAAGGATATGTTTGAGATAGGATACGAGAATGATGCACAAAACCAAATGTAATGATAGGAGTAAGATACATTCATGAAACGTTAAGGTTACGTTACATACCGGAGTGCTATGGATAGGAGAGATTGATGAAAGAATACGGTTAGGTTATGGGTATAAAGGGATAGGTTTGTGATAGATTGATAGAACGATAGCGTTAGGATACGTTCTTGTGACGATATGACTATGAAGTGTTTACGTTATGACTTGTTTATGATATGATACATTGTATGCTAGATTATTGTGCTTAAGTACGTTCATGTGAACGTGAATGTATGCTATGTGTAATATGTAATGCATGTAACGATATGTTGTTCTTGAATGGTT
>NW_019272128.1:112758-115094 GCF_002738345.1 Cucurbita maxima | reverse complement strand
CAAATCTGTCGCATTAACCACTCAAGCACATCAACATTTGTTAAAAAAATCTATGTTTAATTTCATAAATTATGTAAAAGTCAAATGGTCAATTTGACTTATTCTTTGTGGAGATTAAAGGGGATCGAGAATAAATCCTGTCCACAAACATATCGGGATTGAATCCCGGCCACAAACGTCTTTTTTCGGGAGACTATAAATACCCACAATATGTTATCTAAAAATTAGATTCGTTGATGAATGTAATTCAGATCTCAAATTGAGACGTTTTCCTTAGAAATCCGAGCATCATATTTGCCATTTCTAAGTTTCAAGCAATTCTTGTGGTAGAATTGCACCTGAGCCATTCAATCAAGCCTTGATCAAGTTATATTGTGGAGTGACTCAATATAGAACAAGGTTCCAAATCTTGCTTCTAGAGCTTCGATCGTAAGAGGTAATCTAATTCTAGCCTTATCTCTTGGTTGATCCAAATTTCGCATAAAGAGGTGTTAATTACTTTGATTCAAGGGTTCTTGCCTTATCTCTTGGTTGATCCAAATTTCGCATAAAGAGGTGTTAATTACTTTGATTCAAGGGTTCTTGCTAAAATAAAAGCTTGGATTGTTGGGCTGAGGATTAGGTTGCCTTATCAGTGGTATTACAGTCAGGTTGCATCTTTGTGGCCGACTCTAGAATTGATTTTATCTTTAATTTCCGCTATTGTTTATCGTCTCTTTAAATCTGTCATTTATTTTCTTACTGTCATTTCCAACGTTCTTCATTATCCTTCTACTTTGTTCTTAGTGTCCTGTTAAAGATCATATTTAGATCTTGAAAAAAAAAAAAAAATCTTATCATATTGTCCTTAATATATTCTTATCATTAGTCCATTTGCACGTTTATGTGAAGATCAAATAAATTTCTATTCTCATTTTTCCTAAAACATATAAATCTGGAATTGTTGTGTTCGATCTTCACAACCATTTTCTTTGGAATTCATTTTTTTTTTTCAGTGTGCAATTATATCCAAAAATATCTTTGTCCCTTATTTATTTGATCATTTCTTGGTTTTATTTTGTTGTTACTACATAATTACCTTGTCTTGATTGTCTTGAATAGCTCGCTACTATCAGAATTTCTTTATCCATATTATCTACCTTGATAAGAAATTATTAACTTTTCCAAATAGCCTACCTTTGTGTGTTAAACACGAGTGTTCCTGAGTGTAAAATCAGTAAGTTGAGTGTGTGAGGTCCTAAGCTTATAAAACTACTGTTTGTAAAATCATGAACCAAGACAAGAAAAATGGAGGGGAGATCAATGATTTAGTTCAAGAAGTCCAGAAGAATGAGAAGAAACTAAAAAATGGTATTCATTTGGCTTTTATTACAAGAAGACTTCTTAAAACTCATGATGTTGATGATCAAAGAGACAACCTATTTCACACGCGGTGTTTAGTCAAGGGGATTGCTTGTATTCTTATCATTTATAGTGGAAGTTGCACCAATGTAGTAAGTACTATGTTGATCAAAAGGTTGCAAATTCCAACTCAAGATCATCCTAAATCTTACAAGCTCCAATGACTCAATGATAGTGGAACAATGAAGGTAATTTCCCAAGGTTTAATATCTTTTACTTTGGAAAAATATAAAAATGAAGTTATTTGTGATGTGTTGCCAATGCATGCTGGAGACATATTGCTTGGTCGATCATGGCAATTTGATAGGAGGGTTATGTATGATTGCTATTTGAATAGGTATTCTTTTGTGAAAGATGGTAGAAAAACTATTCTTGTAACTTTGAGTTCTGCAAGTGTATTTGTTGATCATCAACATCATTCTCCATAACTTTGAGTTCTTCTTGTTTTATTTTGTTGTTATTTCATAATTAACTTATCTTGATTGCCTTGAATAGCTTGCTACTATCAGAATTGCTTTACCCATATATTAGCCTACCTTGATCATAATTTAGTCACTTTCCCAAACAGCCTACCTTTGTGTGTATAAACACGAGTGTCCCTGAGTGTAAAATCAATGAGTTGAGTGTCTAAGGTCCTAAACATATTTCACTACTATTTGTACAATCATGAACCAAGATGAGGAAAATGGAGGGGAGATCAATGATCTAGTGAAGAAGTCTAGAAGAATGAGGAGGAATTAGAAAATTGGATTCATTTGGCACTTATAACAAACAGACTTGTTAAAACTCAAGTTATGGAGGATGATGTTGATGATAAAAAAGACAACTTGTTCCACATGCGGTGTTTAGTCAAGGGTACTGCTTGTAGTCTTGTCATTGATAGTGGAAGTTGCACCAATGTTGTAAGTACCATGTTGATCAAAAGGTTGCAAATT
>NW_019272128.1:79911-110843 GCF_002738345.1 Cucurbita maxima | reverse complement strand
AAAATATAAATTTAAATGAAGATAAACAACACAAAAATTTAATACAAAATAATATTTAATTACAAGAGGGTGCTGTTAAATGTTTTTATAAAGGCAAAAATGGTGTTGGGATATACAAACACAACTAGTGAGGCAAACACCTTATATCGTGTAAAGTTATATTATTCCGTTAATAATGCAATCACACACAATATATGACTGTGACCTATCGATTAAACCATAGCATGACCTTAATTTTTTTTAATTCTTGGCAGAGTTGAATGCATGATACTTTTCAACACACAGCCTACGTATGCATACATGGACCCATCAGACGAATTGTTATACGTGCCCCTTACGCTGGACTTTGTCGGGCACAACACAATACACGTCACTGGACCCTCATAAAAGAAAAAGTCTTCATGATAACATGTCGAACATAAATATCGAAGGTATGCATACATACTAACATAACATAACGGGGAAGTATCCCAATACACATGACATACATACATGCACGAGGTCCCATAATTTTTATTCATAAGATAACATTTATTTCATTTCCTTTCTCCTTCCCTCCCTTATATATTTCATGTATGTATCACGCATACATGGATAAACATCACATAATCCATCACATAACTTTACATGGAAAGATGTAACATTTCATACCTATCATACCATAACATATACCATCACAATATATCATATCATAAACATTTCACTTATCACTTGTCTCGTACCATAACAAATTTCACATCTTTTTCATATCATATCACAATGTGTGTGTATATATATATATATATNCTTATCACTTGTCTCGTACCATAACAAATTTCATATCTTTTTCATATCATATCACAATGTGTGTGTGTGTATATATATATATTTGTCATTCAGGTGTCGTATCATAATCATATCATATCGTAAACTATTCATGGTCATATCGTAACCTAATTTATTACAGTCTTTACGTTCTTATACCTATCACAGTGATATCGTTTCATGAACGTACCTTAGTCATATTGTTACAGGAATGTATTTTAACGCTATCATTCTATCAATCTATCATAATCCTATCCCTTTCTACCCATAACCTAACCATATACTTTTATCAATTGATTGTGACCATATCGTTTTTATCAATCTCTCATATCCATAGTACTCTATACGTAACCTAACCTTAACGTTTCATCAACATATCTTACTCCTATCATTACATTACGTTCAATGCATCCTTTTCGCATCCTATCTCAAACATATCATTGAACACATCGTACCATAAGTATTAACATACAATTCACATATTATAACATATAACTACCATATCATAAGCATATCGATTAATAAACAATTCACCCATATCAATATATATGACAAGTGCAGAACGATAGGGCACGTGTCAACATCAAATATAATCATGCCGATAGTAAGGCCACTTACATGATTAGCTTAGGCTGGTGTCACCAATTTATCATTGAGAAAGTTCGATTTTGTCCTTTAAATTCAAGTCAACCTTTATGAACCATGACATCAATTTCAATTTCAATTCTCTAAATTTTACAATGCTCTCTGTTAGAATTCATGTGAGCATTAGAGTCTCTATGAGCGGAGTCTTGGAGGGAACTACCTCTCTTTTATCCCTAAAAGTGGGTAGGAGCGAATTCCATCTTGCACCTCACGTCCCCAGCAATTTACCCAGTCTTACCCCTGAAATGGGAGGCCTATTGAGTCGGCGAACTTGAGCCACTCTCACCCATGCAAATCCAAGGATAATTCCGAATAAACTGGAGTTCATGGTTAGCTTAGGATTAAGATTGAGTTACCTAGGTCATCGAATGAAAAGAAAATATGTCTCAACAGTAAACGATATTATAAAGTGAGAGTGATTTTCTTCATGGTCCGATCTTATGCAATACTCATTGCATAGGACGCCCCCACTCACATGTCTCCACTTGTACAATTTCAGTGATCACATTGTTTATATCATATACAAAAGTGGGCCCAGAATAAGGTACTCAGCCTTATCCTTATACTAAAGATCATTTTGACTATATACTTGAACTTGATCAACTCTTATGTCTCTACATATAGTTCGAGTAATCGTACTATAGCCAAAGTGTTCTTAGTTTATTGAATTTAGATTAATGATCGTAAAGTTCACTTTATTCAATAACAATATTTACTAAATAAACAACAATAATAACTTTATTAAAAATAGAATATGTTTTTGTTTACAAACTATGAGTTTTAGGACATAAAATTCAACCGAAAGAAGGTTTCTTCATAGTCCACCCCCTCTCTTTGGGTATAACCCTTTGCTACAAGTCGATTTTTAAAGGTCTGTACCTTACCGATTTAGTCTCGTTTTCTCTTATAGATCCATTTGCAACCAATAGGTTTTATCTCATCTGGTTGATCTACAAGTTCCCAAACTGAATCGAAGTACTTTGACTCCATTTCAAGATTCATGACTTTGATCCACTAATCTTTATCTTCATCATTCATTGCCTGTTTATAGGTCAATGGATCCTCAACGCCATCATCAGGTATGATGACTTGTGTTTCTGCCAAACCCAAGTAACGATTGGGTTGAGTTATAACCCTCCCACTACGTCGAGGCATTCTCAACTCTTGAGAAGGAAGTGATTGACCAGAAGTGCAGCTCCATCAACAACTCTTGTTGAAGGACAAACCTAATCAACAACTCTTGTTGTTTTATCAGTAGCTTCTTTAGAAATCTCACTTAATACTAGCTTGCTGCGAGGTTGATGATTTCTTACATGGTCTTCCTCTAAGAATGTAGCGTTTGTTGATACAAACACTCTATTTTCTTGAGGGTCATAAAACAAACCACCTTTCGTCTCCTTGGGGTATCCTACGAATATACATAATTTTGAACGACGTTCTAATTTCTTGGAGTTTTGCAACAACACATGTGCTGGGCATCCCCAAATCCTGAAGTGACGTAAAGTACCTTTACGCCCTTTTCATAACTGATAAGCTGTTTCTGAAACACTCTTAGAAGAAACCATGTTCAAAATGTATGTAGCAGTCTCCACTATATATCCCCAAAACGGATCAGGTAATTGAGCGAAACTCATCATAGACCGAACCATGTCTAACAGAGTTCTATTTCTTCTTTCTGATACATCATTCTGTTGAGGCATACCAGGGGCTGAGAGTTGAGACGTTATCACATGTTCTATCATATAGTCTTGAAATCTTAAGTCCATATACTCTCCATCTCGATCAGATCGAAGTGCTTTAATAGTTTTACCTAATAGATTCTCAACCTCAGTCTTATACTCTCTGAATTTTTCAAGAGCTTCAGACTTGTGATGCATTAGGTAAAGATAGTCATACCTTGAATAATCATCAATAAAACTGATGAAATATTCATACCCTCCTCGTGCTTTGACATTCATTGGACCACAGAGATCTGTATGCACGAGTTCTAAGGTTTCTTTGGCTCTATAACCTTTTTCGAAAAATGATCGTTTAGTCATTTTACCCTGAAGACAAGACTCACATGGAGGTAAAGAGTTGTCTTCTAACTCATTTAGAAGTTCTCTTTTAACCAATATCTCAATCCTATTGAGATTAATGTGGCATAGTCTTAAGTGCCAAAGATAGGTATTAGAAGAAATCTTTTGTTGTTTATTTTGAGTTTCAACTGTTTTAAACATCTCGGTATTTAAAATAGCTTTTGTTTCACTCGGTTTTAACATATATAAGTTGGTTTCTAGTTTTGCAGAACAAATATGAATACCTCTTTTGCAAATGAACACTTTATTGATTTCAAAAGATACTTTATACAATTTTTCTAATAAACAAGAGATAGATAATACATTTATTTTTATTCCAGGAACAAAAAGTACATTATCTAATATAATGAATCTATCTCCAAAAAACAATTTTAAATTTTCTATTGATCCTGCTGAGACAACCTCTCCTGTTCCAACCTTGAGTTTTATCTCGCCGTCCGCAAGCATTCTTCAGGAGCTAGTTTCCAGGTAAAAAGAACAAATATGATTAGTCGCCCCTGAATCTAGTATCCAAGTTGAGGTTTCATACTCTACTAAACATATTTCTATAATGAGTAAATCATATTTACCTTGTTGTGTCTTTTTGGCTTTTTTCTCTGAAAGGTATTTTGGGCAATTTCTCTTCTTGTGCCCGTTTTCATTGCAATGGAAACAATTTCCTTTATCTGCTTTTTGAACCTTGTATTTGCGGTCAGTAGGAATCCTATTTTTCCCTTTACCCTTCTTCTTTATCAAAACACTTTTAGAAGTTGAAGGTCCGGACTTATTTTTGGAAGACGATCCTCGTAGTAATTTCTTAGAGATAACAACATTTGCTTCTCCTCTTTGTCCCTTGTTCGTTAAGAGAGACTGATAAGTCTGTAGCTCATTGAGAAGAGCAGTCAAGTTATATTTTATCTTGTTCATCATCAAATTTGTGCAGAACTTGAAGAAGCTCTTAGGAAGAGACTCCATGATAAAACTGACTTGACTCTTCTCATCAATGACATCTCCATTTTCTTCTGCCACATTGAAATGGACCATGATGTCCAGGACATGTTCTCTAACTGAGGTCCCTTCTTTCATACGGCAGTTGTAAATGTATTTTATGGCGTCATGTCTAAGAGAGAAGGACGGTTGTCCAAACATCCATTTCAGAGATTCCCTAATCTCTTTAGTAGTACCCATGACGTCGTGTTTCTTAGCCAAAACATCAGATAGGCTGGCTAAAATGTACACTCAGGCTTTGTAATTTGCCTTTGCCTATCTGTCATATACATCCCGAACTGTTCTGTTTGCATTTGAGATGGGGTTTGAAGGACATTCCTCAATTAAAACAAACCTTAAATCATCAATTACAAGTATTGTCTTTAGGTTTGATCTCCAAGTTGCGTAATTGTTGTCGTTTAATTTATCAGAAGCGAGTAATTGTACTATTGAGTTTGTCATGTTGTGATATAAAGAAAATTCTATTAGTGATTTGATTTAATCCTGTTTAATCCAATGAGGTTTAGCAAATGTAATAATGTACCCAAAAATTATTAATTTGCAACGATACTTTAGTGAGTTAGAACAACTGCTACCGAGGGGTAGTCAATCACTCCACTAAACCAAGACATTCTTGACTTAAACACTAATCCCAGAATAACTCTTGTTCCTATAGTGTTTTAGTTATCGCTATTTTGGTAAAAAATATACTAATTCTTAGTAATTCTTCGTAAATGTGACCCATCAATTTCAAACCTCAGAGATCGATCCCAACAACGCTATCGAATAAAAAAGCCAAAGTTGGGAATGGACCTAAGAAATCCTATCCATTTCTGAACTTTGCATTGTTTCGACTCCCATGTTACGACCCTCCGAATAGGGAGTTGCTCTAGGACAGCATGCAGGTGGAACATGGGAATCTCACGGTGAAACCTAGTGGTGGAGACCATAGGACGTGTTGATATACTACCTTCTCACACTTACTATAAATACTTTCTCTATTCACCTCGTTATTGACTCGTGCAAATACCTTCCAAATGGAGGACGCTCCCATGGCGACATGAGGCCGAGAATGAATCTAACGGCGTAAATTTTCAGAGAGCGTGAAAGAAAAACAATGTATCTCATATACATTTTTCCTCACACTAAGTATTTTTTACGGTTGGGTACACTCATTACTTAGGTATATTCCGGCTAATTAAATATAACTTAAGTCTAGGAGATTTTTCTAAAACTTATATCACTTAAGCATGCTCATAAAACTGGGCTAACTAAGTTCAAGTACTGGTCCGATCTCCAGGTAGTAGGTGTTCCGTAAACCGTCAACTTAAGTACCTCCAGCCTTAGACAAGATCGTGCCATGTGAGCTTTCTTGTAACCGCGATTTTATAAGACATTGACCTATTTTAACTATTAAAATTGATCCTGTTTGGTTCTTAACCCTAAGTGAGCATGCACTTATCTTTATTATAGATTTTAACGTTTTTCTTGTTTTATGACGTTGAAAATAACCTATAGCATGCATCTAACATGCTTTATATAACAATTATATAATCATCCATTCCATGCAATAATATAAGAATTTATATCTATCACTCATTGAACCCTCAACATGCATACTATACATTATAACACTTATAACATACTTGGAATGCATGAAACATGCTTAGCCTATTGTGGGATTTTAAATCTATATGACATACTTTATGCATATACATTTTCTATTTAATTAAAACATACATTCATAATGCATAATTAATTAAACACGCTAAAGTGGATTGGTTTTGGCATATTAAAGCAAGCAATTAACTAAATTATTATATTAATAATTAAAAATAACTTGAACCTCTCCCGAGGATCATGAACTGGGCGAACCAACCCCTAAAAACGTTGAACTGTACCCCAATGGCAGAAAAAAACACTCGAACCACCTCTTCCATCTTCTTCTTCGGTTTAGCTTGCTTTCTCTTCGATTTTCGATCAATTACAACCTAAAATGGACTCTAATGACTCCATAAAAATTACAGACCTTTCTTCACTCATTAAAGCCCATATACATTAGGCCAATTACAATAATTGTATCAAATGGAAGCATAAAAAAAATGCCAAAATCAAAAACATCCACTTTAGCAATCACAAAATTTCATTCATGAAATGGTACCCACCATGCTCAAATTAATGTAAATAAAGTGCCTAAAACTTGCTCTGATACCAATTGATGGAGTTAATATTACAAATGCAAAGAAATTTGAATCTTAGGATCTCTTGGAACATTAATTATAGTAAATAACTAGCATGTTCATAAGTATTAAAACTCAAGGTCGTACCAACCTTTTGTAGTTCAAATTTCTTTTTCCTCACGAACAGGTTTCGAACCACCACTAGTGTCTTTTTTCAATTCTTGGCAGAGTTGGATGCATGGTACTTTTCAACACACGCCCACGTACGCATACATGGACCCATCAGACGGATTAGTATACGTGCCCCTTAGGCCGGACTTTGTTGGGCACAACACAATACACGTCACTGAACCCTCATAAAAGAAAAGGTCTTCATGATAACATGTCGAACATAAATATCGAAGGTATGCATCCGTACTAGCATAACATAACGGGAAAGTATCCCGATACACATGACATACATACATGCACGATGTCCCATGATTTTTATTCATAAGATAACATTTATTTCATTTCTTTTCTCCTTCCCTCCATAACATACTTCATGTATGTATCACGCATACACGGATAAACATCACATAATCCATCACATAACTTTACGTGGAAAGATGTAACATTTCATACCTATCATACCATAACATATACCATCACAATATATCATATCATAAACATGTCAGTTATCACATGTCTCGTACCATAACATATTTCATATCATTCTCATATCATATCATAATGTATATATATATATATATATATATATATATATATCTGTCATTCACGTGTCGTATCATAATCATATCGTATCGTAAACACTTCATGGTCTTATCGTTCCTTAGTTTATAATAGCCTTAACATTCTTATACCTAACTCAGCGATATCGTTTCATGAACGTGCCTTAATCATATCATTACAGGAACGTATTCTAACGCTATCGTTCTATCAATCTATCATAATTTTATCCCTTTCTACCCTAACCTAACCATGTACTTTTATCAATCGATTGTGACCATATCGTTTTTATCAATCTCTCATATCCATAGCACTTCTATACGTAACCTAACCTTAACGTTTCATCAATATATCTTACTCCTATCATTAGATTACGTTCAATGCATCCTTTTCACATCCTATCTCAAACATATTATTGAACACATCGTACTATAAGTATTAACATACAATTCACATATTATAACATATGAATACCATATCATAAGCATATCGATCAATAAACAATTCACACATATCAATATATATGACACGTGCAGAACCACAAGGCACGTGTCAACATCAAATATAACCATGCCGATAGTATGGCCACTTACCTGATTAGCTTTGGCTGGTGTCATCAATTTATCATTTAGAAAGTTTGAGTTTGTCCTTTATATTCAAGTCAACCTATATGAACCATGACATCAATTTCAATTTCAATTCTCTGAATTTTACCATGGTCCATGTGTTAGACTTCATGTGAACATTAGAGACTCTAGGAGCATATTCTTGGAGGGTTATATATATATAATTCCATTTTCATTAAATATGTTATTTTCTATTATTACTGTGTTAGGAAAGATATTGTTACTAAAAAGAATTTGATGGTGTTTCTTGACATGATATTTCTTCAGTTTTATCTTTTAATGTTCCCAAATTCTTAATTTTTTCTCTATTAAATTTCCTCTTTTTCATCTACTTCCCTTTTTATTAATTTTAATTATGTTCACCATTTACTCTATTAAATTTCATCTATGTATTTTTTAAATTAACCGTATTTATTTTAATTCTTCAAATTCCCCTTTTTCTTTTAATTAATTCTTGCTCCCACATCTTCGCTTAAATTTTCTGATCGTATTTCTTTCTTTTATTTCTTTTCTATTCTATTCTATTTTTTTCAGTTAACCGTTTGGCTTACAATATCTCCTTTTTCTTTGTTTTTCTTCCTGTATTTTTCTTTTATTTTTCTTTTCTATTTTGTTAACAATATTCTGGATTTCCATCTGTATTTCATTTTGCTCGATTTGTGCTAATTAAGTGTTGTGAACTTGCATAGGTTTACTTAGATTTCAAAGGATCATTCTTAATTCTTATCATATTTAGTCCACTAGAAATCTATGGACCTTATCAAGATTCTACACATGCTATCGCGTCCTAATCTTATCAAGATTCTCTAGTGCTTGCGAAGCACATGTCGCTCTTACCAATTCTAATTTCCTACGCAATGGAAAGCATAGAAAACGACATTCATACGAAATTTGAATTAATATTAAATAATAATTAAAAAGTTTAATTAATGATTTAATATTACTTTAATTTGAAATTTATTATTCAAATTAATTGTTTAATTAAAATGATGAAAGTCAAAAGGTTACTTCATGGAAAAATCCATCTAAGTGGAATTTTGAGGAGTCAAAATTTGGTTTAACCAAACTTGCATGCTTGCCAAATAAACCCCACAAATTTGAGTGAAATTTTGATGGTCAAAAATTGGTTAACTCAAGCATGCATGCTTGCCACATAATCCCAAACATTTGAGTGAAATTTTGAGGGTCAAAATTTGGTGATTTCATTTGCATGAAAATACAAATATGACTCTATAAATAGAGTGATCAAGGTACATGGAACTACTCCCTTGGAAAAATCTTGAGAAAAACTCTCACAAACTCTCTCTTCATATATGCTAAATCCTTCCTAAGTTTAGTCACTCATCGGATTCCACAATCCCGTTCTAAGGCCGGAGAATAGTGGAGAAGACAATAATGGTGGTTCAAAACCGGTTCGTGAGTAAAAAAGAATTTGAACTACAAAAGGTTAGTACTCAAACACCTTGAGTTTTAATAATTATGAACATGTTAGTTATTTACTATAATTGATGCTCTAAGAGTGCCTAAGATCCAAATTGCTTCCGCGTGTGTTATATTAACACCATCACATGGTATCATTGTGTGTTCATGCATTGGGGGATACCCCTTCATCTTTTACGATAGTACGAACGTGTACACTCCAAGACAAGGAAACGACCATTATATTTATTATAATGCTACGAAGGTCGCTATTCCTAACGAATGTCCGACATCAACAGCTCCAAGATAATGCTCGCCTAACAAGAAACGGGCCCAAGAGGTGTGCGAGCCGACTGGTGGGTCCATACTCGTACGTGTAGACAGTGTATAGAGCAGCTTAGGATAGCTGGCTAAGAAATACAGACTGATATGATAGGTCCCACCCATGATTGTATGTGCTTTCATCTAACCCCAATAGCAGGGTGACTTACGGAGTATTTATCAAAATACTCAAGTTGAATGGCCAATGATTTAGGTAAATAAGGGTGATGTATGATTTCAAATTTTCAACGGCAGAGTCTTTTTATATATATATGTGTGTGTGTGTACGTTTATATATATCTCTAAATTTACATAATTGATAGTTTTTTAAAAAGAAAAAGTTCAACCACTGAAAATATAATATACCATGGAAAAAAAAGTCATTGTCTATATTCAACTTCTATTGCGATTTATAAAAAAATAATTCCTGGCCCAGAGTGAATTTCAAAAGGCTCAAAAAGGAAAAAAGGACTAAAAGTGATGAATAAATTTTTAAAAATTATGGAGTTTTTTAAGAAAAATAATAATAAAATATTTCAAATATGGTAAGGAGTTTTTTATTCCCAACTTACTTATTGCCACGGTCTTAAGGTTATGAGAAATCTTATCATAAATAGTAACCCTACAATCATGCACCCAATAACTTAAAACCTTGGGAATACTTGACCTAAGTCTTACTTGGTCTCGATAAGGCGTACCTGGAGATGGATCATAGAGAAACCTTTGGTTCTAGTACCATTACTTTCATGACTTCATTTTTGAGCTAGAACGACGCATAGATTGCCACTTGAGTTGACTCGATAGTATAAAAAGACGACAGCGTTTTTACATTAAAAAAAATAATGCTCTAAAATCTAAAATGGTAAGATGAATCCGAGCTTTGGTTGGGGAAACTTGTTGATCACATGGGCAGCAGTTCGCATTACTGTAGGTTTCTGGAGTTTGCGTTACTTCCGACTCCCATGTTACGACCCTCCGAATGGGTAGCTTCTCTGGGGCAACATGCAGGCAGAACATGGGACTCTCACGGTGCAACATAGTGGTGGAGACCATAGGATGTGTTGATATACTTCCTTCTTCCACTTACTATAAATACTTTCTCTATTCACCTTGTTATTGACTCATGCAAATACCTTCCGAATGGAGGCCGCTCTCAGGGCGACACGAGGCCGAGCATGAACCTCACGGTGTGAATTTTTTAGAGAGCGTAAAAAGAAAACGATGTATCTCATATACATTTTTCCTCCCACTAGGTATTTTAGACGGTTGGGTATACTTATTACTTAGGTATATTCCAGCATATTAAATATAACCTAAGTCTAAGTGATTTTTTCAAGTATAACATTTATACTAGATTTTTAACTTTGATGTCTAGGTGGCTTTTCATTTTAAACAAAAAAAATCCTTACATCACTCACGCATGCTCATAAAACTGGGCTAACTAAGCTCAAGTACTGGCTCGATCTCCAGGTAGCAGGTGTTCCATAAACCGTCAACTTAAGTACCTCCAGCCTTAGACAAGATCGTGCCAGGTGAGCCTTCTTGTAACCGCAGTTTTACAAGATATCGACCTATTTTAACTATTAAAATCGATCGTGCTTGGTTGTTAACCTTAAGTGAGCATGCATTTATCTTTGTTATATATTTTAACGTCTATCTCGTTTTATGACGTTGAAAATAACCTATAGCATGCATCTAACATGCTTTATATAACAATTATATAATCATCCATTCCATGCAATAATATAACAATTTATATCTGTCCCTCGTGGAACCCTAAACATGCATACTACACATTGTAACACTTATAACATACTTGTAATGCATGAAACATGCTTAGCCTAGGGTGGGATTTTAAATCTATATGGCATACTTTATGCATATACATTTTCTATTTAGTTAAAACATACATGCACAATACATAATTAATTAAACACACTAAAGGGGATTGGTCTTGGCATTTTAAAGCAAGCAATTAACTAAATTAGTACATTAATAATTAAAAATAACTTGAACCGTTCCCGAGGATCACGAACAGGCCGAACCAACCCTTAAAAGCGTTGAACCGGACCCCAACTACTACCGTTGAGCTAGGTCATGAGATATTATGAAAATTAGACTAGGTGAAGGACCCGAACGACCATAATAGAAAATTAATTTCCATATTATACTTTTACTTTTTTTAATTCAAAATTTTAGAGAGCAATAACGGAGACTAGGTTTCAAGCATATATTTTTCAATTTAAAAACTAACACGGTTATGAATCATGATTCTATTTTTATTAGAAACAATTTAACCACAGTAAAAAAGAATTAATTAATAATAACTAATCCGTTCCCTCCCCAAACCCTCACACAACTACTGCCCTAAAATACTCAACAAACTCTTCTCCCAAAATCATATGTTACAAAAAAGGAATAAAGAAAGAAAGAATTAGAAATACAAACAAATGGGTTGGTTTATTTATTTATTTATTTTTTGGTTATTATCGATCAACTGTTATCTTCCATTACACTCTTTTTCAACTATAAAAAGTGAAACAAATGAAGCACAAATGTGTTCATACACATCTCTTTTCCTCTCCCATTTCAACCATATGAGTTTATTTTCAACGCTTGCACTTTCTCTCTTAATTTCATTGTTCTTTGCTAACCAATTCACTACCGTAGAAGGATCATTCCTCCAAAATCCAAATATTATGGTCAAGATAACAAATGCTCTAAAATCTAAAAATCAGCTCACTATTCACTGCAAATCTAGCGATGATGACTTGGGAGTCCACAAGCTGACACCCTGGGCCAGCTACGACTTCAGTTTTCGTCCAAACTTATGGGGCACGACATTGTTTTACTGTTCCTTCCAATGGCATGGCTCGTTTCATTACTTCAATGTCTACATAGATAAGAGAGATAGAGATAATTGTGAAAGTAGTCTATGTTCGTGGCATATGAGTGAGGAAAATGTCTGTATGTTCAACTATAAAACCGATAATTATGATATTTGCTACAACTGGTCAGGTAAAAAATCCATCTATCCATAAATTTGAAAGATTGATTTTAATATTGAAATAAATAAATGTTTTTGATATGTTGTTCATGTGGGATTTCTTTTTCTTTTTCCTTTTTTTTTTTTTTTTTTTTTGTTTTAAAGCTTGATATGATTAGTACGAGTGATATATAAACCATGTTAATTGCCTATGGACATAGATTATAATATGAAATTTTGTTAACTTATTTTGCTCATGATTGATGATCAAAACAACTATATGAGATGCGACATTGCATTAGAAGAATTTTGACGTAGGGTAAATGTAAGGTAGAGCCTTAGGCTTGGCCTAGAGTAGAGGCAAGTCGGTTAGAGTTGTTACATGTATGATTGAACAAAGTTTAGTTTTTATACAAGTCATGTTCGGTTGGTGGCAAACCTTGTCTAAAGTCTAATGAAGCCATAAAGTCAGGTAAAAAAAGGTTTTTCATGATCGTGTCAAAATCATGACGTTGTATGGTTGAAAACGTACGACTGTGATAGTATTCGAAAATGCTAACACAATGTACGGGGAGGTCCATCGAACCAAGTTCACAACCAATTGTTATTAGAAGACAATTCACCGTGTAGTAGTCCCATTTATTGAAGTTCCAAATTTGAGAGAAATTGACGGAAAATGTTGGGTTTCTATAAGGAAATAATAACACAAATATATGATATAAAAGACACCTTACATTCTGTCATAAATGATAAGGTAATAATATAAACATTTTCATTGAGAAATGACATATTAGAGGTGGGAAATACAGACTTACCATAATAAGACATTTCGCAACTCGATCATAGATGGTAAAATAACAATTTAAAGGTTCGTTATGTTTTAAAACAAATTGAAACCCAAGAGTTTCCAAAATTTCTAATTCATTTTGGATTAGAAACAACAATAAACGAGGTTTTCAAATAGTTATCAAATTGTTCCGTCATGTAATAAAAAAAAAAACAAGAGCTGTTTTAAATGAACCTTATTTAGCTGATCTAGATCTCTTGGCGGTGGTTTGGTTTAAGGTTTTGTTTATGATGCTTATGAAGCAAATAATTATGTTTGGTGTAGTATGAAAAATGTTATAAGAAAGAATGGACCTCACATATTCATGATGATGTACGCACATAGAGACCAGTAAGGAGTTGACCAATTCATCTTACGATCATGTATAAAATTATGATTGATGAATACGATTTGAGGAGCAAAGTGATGAGGAATGATGTAACACCCCAAAAAATAAAGGAAATTAGCTCCAATAAGAACAAGCGGCCATGTAAGATCCAAATGATTCAAGGAAAGAAATGAAGAGGATTAAGCAAGGACAAGAGTCTCAATCAAGTCATTTCTATAGGGTTAGAAGTAATTTTAAGAATTTATGGCCCTTCGACAAAGATTGGAAAGGAAAAAGTAGGTGAAAAGGGCAAAAAGGTCATTTTTCAATGACCGAAGATCTTTCTTGATTTTTAATTCCTTATCTAGAAGGAATTTCAAGAGGGTCTGAAAAATTACTAGCCACATCTAAGGGATGAAGGATTTTAAGAAAAATTATGGATTTTTTTTTTTTTAGAAAAATAATAATAATTTATTCAAAATGTGGAAAATTACCAAATACCTCTGAAGTTTCACTTAATTACAAAATTGTAATTAAAGAAAATCTGCAACCAGATTTGGTTGCAGAACCATCCCGCAGAAGAAAATCAATCGTATATTCACATCCAATCGTTGGATTGAGCTGCTATTTGGATATGTTTAACAAGACTCAAGGGTCCGTAGATCCAACGGTTAAAGTTGAAAACCAATGTCGGTAGCACCTTCATCGCTATGCCGTTTCATCGTTCAACTCTTTGCCTTTATTTGCTACCGTTTCTAATCTTTACTTGCTGCGAGTGCTAGCAGGACTCGTACGCTAGTAATCTTTGCCACTGGACTTAATGTTTCATCATAGTCTAGTCCATATTGTTGAGAAAATCCTCGAGCTACGAGTCGAGCCTTGTATCTCTCGATTGATCCATCCAGTCGATGCTTTATTTTGTAGACCCACTTGCAAGAGATGGGTTTGACATCTCCTAGTCTTGGCACTAGTTTCCAAGTTTGATTCTGCTCCAGGGCTATAGTTCCTTCTTTCATTGCTTCTGCCAAACTGAGTTTTATGATGCCTCTTCATATGTCTCTGGTTCGCAAGCTCTATCTTCTACCATATCTGCATTTGCATACTTATGATTTGGCCTTCGGATTCCATTTGATCGCCTAACTTGTTGATGTGTCGTTTCATTTTTATCATATACGCTTGATTGAGTCAGCTCTTGCTTGTCAATATCAATGTCACTTGGATCTTCAGGCGCATCAAGATTTGATTGAATTTGCGTAGTTTGCTCCCCCATCATCTGTTGTAGAATTTCTTCGATCTTTGAATATGGTAAGACTTTCTAATCCGAGGACCACCATGAAGATGCTTCATCGAAAACTACATCTCTTGATGTATCGTATTTTCCACTTGTTATATCACAGCACTTCCATCCTTTCCTTTGATTTTCGTATCCAACAAATATACACTTGACTGTTTTCTTGTCAAACTTGCTACCTAGATGGTCAGGAAAAAATACATAGCAAATAATCCGAAGTAACTAACTGTAGGTTTCATGTCCCTTAGTATCTCAAATGGTAAGATGAATCCGAGCTTTGGTTGGGGAAACTTGTTGATCACATGGGCAGCAGTTCGCATTACTGTAGGTTTCTGGAGTTTGCGTTACTTCCGACTCCCATGTTACGACCCTCCGAATGGGTAGCTTCTCTGGGGCAACATGCAGGCAGAACATGGGACTCTCACGGTGCAACATAGTGGTGGAGACCATAGGATGTGTTGATATACTTCCTTCTTCCACTTACTATAAATACTTTCTCTATTCACCTTGTTATTGACTCATGCAAATACCTTCCGAATGGAGGCCGCTCTCAGGGCGACACGAGGCCGAGCATGAACCTCACGGTGTGAATTTTTTAGAGAGCGTAAAAAGAAAACGATGTATCTCATATACATTTTTCCTCCCACTAGGTATTTTAGACGGTTGGGTATACTTATTACTTAGGTATATTCCAGCATATTAAATATAACCTAAGTCTAAGTGATTTTTTCAAGTATAACATTTATACTAGATTTTTAACTTTGATGTCTAGGTGGCTTTTCATTTTAAACAAAAAAAATCCTTACATCACTCACGCATGCTCATAAAACTGGGCTAACTAAGCTCAAGTACTGGCTCGATCTCCAGGTAGCAGGTGTTCCATAAACCGTCAACTTAAGTACCTCCAGCCTTAGACAAGATCGTGCCAGGTGAGCCTTCTTGTAACCGCAGTTTTACAAGATATCGACCTATTTTAACTATTAAAATCGATCGTGCTTGGTTGTTAACCTTAAGTGAGCATGCATTTATCTTTGTTATATATTTTAACGTCTATCTCGTTTTATGACGTTGAAAATAACCTATAGCATGCATCTAACATGCTTTATATAACAATTATATAATCATCCATTCCATGCAATAATATAACAATTTATATCTGTCCCTCGTGGAACCCTAAACATGCATACTACACATTGTAACACTTATAACATACTTGTAATGCATGAAACATGCTTAGCCTAGGGTGGGATTTTAAATCTATATGGCATACTTTATGCATATACATTTTCTATTTAGTTAAAACATACATGCACAATACATAATTAATTAAACACACTAAAGGGGATTGGTCTTGGCATTTTAAAGCAAGCAATTAACTAAATTAGTACATTAATAATTAAAAATAACTTGAACCGTTCCCGAGGATCACGAACAGGCCGAACCAACCCTTAAAAGCGTTGAACCGGACCCCAACTACTACCGTTGAGCTAGGTCATGAGATATTATGAAAATTAGACTAGGTGAAGGACCCGAACGACCATAATAGAAAATTAATTTCCATATTATACTTTTACTTTTTTTAATTCAAAATTTTAGAGAGCAATAACGGAGACTAGGTTTCAAGCATATATTTTTCAATTTAAAAACTAACACGGTTATGAATCATGATTCTATTTTTATTAGAAACAATTTAACCACAGTAAAAAAGAATTAATTAATAATAACTAATCCGTTCCCTCCCCAAACCCTCACACAACTACTGCCCTAAAATACTCAACAAACTCTTCTCCCAAAATCATATGTTACAAAAAAGGAATAAAGAAAGAAAGAATTAGAAATACAAACAAATGGGTTGGTTTATTTATTTATTTATTTTTTGGTTATTATCGATCAACTGTTATCTTCCATTACACTCTTTTTCAACTATAAAAAGTGAAACAAATGAAGCACAAATGTGTTCATACACATCTCTTTTCCTCTCCCATTTCAACCATATGAGTTTATTTTCAACGCTTGCACTTTCTCTCTTAATTTCATTGTTCTTTGCTAACCAATTCACTACCGTAGAAGGATCATTCCTCCAAAATCCAAATATTATGGTCAAGATAACATTTGTGACTATAAGAATTGATCATGAAATATTTAATATCTTTTAATAGTTCATTAATGAAGTAGATTAATATTTCACAACATGACCATATGTGACTCAATATTAACTCTGAGTGAGTTATGAACTCCTATCTGCTACGGTTTGTCCTTTGATGTGCATAGGCCATAATGACTTTTGTAGTTGAATCAATATGCCTGCAATTTTAGGAACTTGACCAAATAAAGAGCTTGAAATATAATTTCAAAGAGAAAATTTCCTTCTTCCTATATAGGGTACATAGCTGAGTAGTTTCCTTAAGTTCTAATTTCGAGACACAAACAATGGGGACATATACTCTCACTTGACCGAGACGAACTTTGTTTATTATTAGATCATAAAAAAATTGTTCATTAGAGATATAATCATAGGAGTAAAATGGGGTTTTGACATAGCTATAATTACAAACAACTCGTGACCGAAAAACTTGCTTGTAATGATTATATCAATGGATATAAGTTATCCTATAGTGCATATGCAGCTTTAAGTTTATGGTGGAGTGACCTACCGTTATTGAATGAAAATTGAAAAGTGTTTAATTACTTAACTATTAAATCTTATAATCTATTGGTCCATAAGATCCCCATACTAAAACTAAAAAGTTCAATTTAGTTGAAACAAAAATGAGAAGTGTTCCCATAAATATTTAATATATCCAACAAATTAAATATTTGTGGAGAAAATATATTATAATTTGAAGGGTACAAATTAATATAATATTTTTAGATATTTTAAATGAAAAGTATATTCTAAGGGTTCAAATTGAAATTTAATATATTATATATATTAAAGATAGATGAGAAAAATTATATTTATTTAATTTGATATATGAAATATTAAATATATGATGTATAGTTCTTGTCCTTGTCCTTATCATTAGTTTTGTTCGTGGTTATTGTTCTTTGTTCTTAGTTCTTGTTCTTGCTCTTGCTTCTCGTTCTATTCTCTACAACCTTCCCTTCAGGATTTATGGTAGTAGACTTAAACTTGAGAACATCTAAGACTTCATGTGTTCAAAGTGAGACAGTCGTAACCTATGTACAAGGTTTCCTACATTTCAAGTGATGGAGTTTGAACTTGCATCCAGGGTTTCATGCATTCCTTGTGATACAGTCTGAAACCAATATCCAAGGCTTCTGACATTTCAAGCAGTGTAGTGTAAAAACTGCATCTATGGTTCAGATGTTCTTAGCAGCATAGTTTGAAAACCTATGCTCAAGGCTTCACACATTCCAAGTGATATAGTCTGAAATCTATCCAAGACTTCTCATGTTCAAAGCGATGCAGTCTGATAACCTATATTCAAGGTTTCATACGTTACAAGCAACATAGTTTGAATACCTATGCTCAAGGCTTCATATGCTCTAAGCAACGTAGTCTAAAACTTGTCCTGATCTCCACTCCTTGTGTCTTCTTGAAACTTCTTCCTTCCGTCCAAAAATTGCTTGAAATATATCTTCCACGATTAATTTACTTGGAGCCTTGAATTGAATTTCTAAGTTTTTCTCGAGCTCCCTCAACGGCAAATCAAATTAGCTTACAAGTTAGGTGCATTTTTAGTGTTTGGTTACTTCACCAAACTGGTGAGTAATATTATTTGGAAGGTGTAGAGAAAAGTTCGAAGGGAAATGGTAGGAGGATCTCACATTTAGAAGAAATTTGAGAAAGGAAAACCCAAAAACTAAACTCTGATATTTCATGATTGATAGCTATTGTAGCATATCAGATTTGATTTTGCTTTGATTTGATTTTCTGCCCACAACTATTGTAGCATATCAGATTATCTAATTTTCATGGCCTTTTCCTTAATTCTTTTAATCTTCAGGGGTAGTTTAGTTAGTTGCAATTTTTCGAACATTTTATTAATAGTTTTTGAATAGTTTAGTCATTTTATGGCTTTTTCCTAATTCTTTCAATTTCAAGCTAGCGCTCAATAGTAGACACATATGAAGATATAGGAAGATTTTAAGGACACTTATAGTGAGTAACGACTTCTCCAAAACTATTAGACTTCCCTAGAATTTGTGACATACGCGGACACTCGGATTTATGTGCAGAAGGAGAATTGACGAGTTGGACCTTGGAGACTAGGAAATGAGATCCTAAGTACACCCTGAAATCCACATACACTTTGAAGGGTGACTTACACCATTGGAATAGGAATATGTAGGGTATATGGACCTTAAGCATCTAAAAGGGCTAGAAATGAACCAAAGTCATGGATTTTGCCAACTCTAGGGTGCTTACTTATACATAAGTAAAGAAACATAATTTTGATAAGAGCCTACAAGTAGGTGCTTACTTAGTAATTTTATACTTATTCTTGCTATTGTTTGTTTACAGATGAACCGTATATCGCCACTTGACGATGAGAGTGTGTGGAGCCATGCAACTGTAAGGAACTTTTTAGTCTGAGTCATTCAATTTTTAAGTCATTTTTAATAATACTTTAATGTCACTCACTCGAAACTGGTGTTATTTTGTAAATTGTTCTGCCTTTAGCTCTCCACACATGATTTGCACTTTTAACACTTTTTATGTTCACTTGATTTTTTCATGTTTTCTATTTTAAAAAATTAAAACTTTATACGTCCATTCGTACTTCTGAGTCTCCCATAACCCAACAAGAGCTCAAAATTTAAATAACAGAAACAAAATAATATCAACTTTAAACCAACAAAATAATATCTAACCTAAGTGCTACAATTTAAAGAAGAATACAATTACCCTTGCTTCAATTCCATGACTTTCACAGATAAAATGGATCAAAGTTGCAATGCTTTATTATCGTTTTCTAACTCCATGCTTAAAGGGTTACACAATTCAAATCTACTATCAATCTCCTAAAATCTAAAATCTTGGTACTTTGAATATTTGAATCATATCTCAACTACTTTAAGTCATATCTTCATTTTGAATACTTTGAATCATATCTCAACACTCCTCCTTGATTCAAAGTTGCACAAGTCAAGTACAAGCTTTTCTTTTGATAAGGCCTTCGTAAGTATGTCTGCTTTAACCCGTACAATGTCTATCTAAACTTGTATACCTTCGTTTCTTTGTCTTCCTCTATGAATCCCTCTGGCGGTGTTACATAAACCTCTTCTTGTAAATCTCCATCAAATTGATAAACATGCCACCGCAATGGGCTGCATGTCCCATGTAAATCTCCATAGAACTTTTCATTTAGCAAGTCAACTGTATCTCATGTTCCATTTTTCTTAACGAACTGCATCTCTACTGCCATGGATTTCTTCAGTTTTTCTTTTTCAGTTGCTTCTTCATAATTCATAGAGTCTGAAACAGTAAGAGAAAATTGACATGATGCATATATGTCAGCTAAAGATTTATACTTCCTTGGAGGTGTCTCATCCAAGAGTTCTTCAAGAGAAGAATTGCTGTTTAGTCATGCTGAAAATGATGAATTTGACACATTTTGTGTTGCAGTGAAAGCACTAGGAGATGCACTGGAGTTGACACTTGTCTCTTCATTTGAAAAAACTTCAACTGTAATCTTCTGTTGCTCCTGTTTTTTACTCTAATCCCAACTCACGTTTTCATTAAATATTACATCCCTCCTAACTAAAATCTTTTCACTAAAGGGTTGTATAATTTATATGCCTTCGATTGAGTACAATAGCCAATAAAAATGTATTTTTCAGATTTTTCATCAAGCTTTTGACGAGTTTGAGAATGTTTCAAAGCATAAGCAACACAACCAAACATTCGTAAATGACTTACAGATGGTTTCCTTCCATGTCATGCTTCATAAGGAGTTCGATTCATAACTGCCTTTATTGGTGAGAGGTTTAATAGATAAACAGATGTTGCTACAGCTTCTGCCCAAATTTGGTTTGGAAGTCTCCTTGTTTGTAACATACTTCTTGCCATCTCCACAATAGTTCAATTTTTTCGTTCAGCGATTTCATTTTGTTCTGGAGTGTAGGGAGCTATTAACTCCCTTTGGATGCCCTCTTCTTCACAAAACAAATCGAACTCTTCAGATATGAACTCGCCACCTCTATCTGTGCGAAGAACTTTAATGTAACAGCCACTTTGGTTCTCCACCATAGCTTTAAATATCTGGAACTTCTGAAAATTTTCTGACTTATGTTGTAGAAAGTAAACCTAACTCATGCTACTATAATCATCAATGAATAGTCAAAAGTATATACTCCCACCTAAGAACTTCGCTTGCATTGGCCCACATAAATCAACGTGACTTAGTTCTAAACAATATGAAGCTCTTTTCGTTTTTCCAACAGGAAAGGACTTCGTAGTCTGCTTGCAATAAATGCATCCTTCACATAAATTAGTTGAGTCAATTCTTGGTAATCCGAAAACCATACCTTTGTTGACTCTGGCAATTCGGAGGAAAATGTCGACGAAAAAACTGGTCGAAGGTTTCTTCGAAAGAAAAAATAGCATAAGTAAAAGGAGAGACGGAGAGAGATTTGATCAAAACTCGATGTTTTATTTCTCTTCAGTTGAATTCTTTAAATAACAAATCTAATTACAAAAATAGAAAAACTAATTACAAAAAATAGAAAAGTGGGGGAAGACTTCGCCCAAGTTGGCCAAAAATTGCAGCAAGAATTAGGCTATTCCATTGGCGTGAATTCAGAAGTTTTGAGACGTCAAAACAACCTAACTGAATAAGGAACATAGCTTTTATTTAACAATCTCCTCCTAAAACTGTGCTATATTTACCTTATTATTTGAACTCCGATCTTTGAATGTAGTTCTTCAAATTTTACCAGCGCTAGGGACTTGGTGAAAATGTCTCCAAGTTGTTTCTCTGTTCGTATTAAATCAATCTTGATGAGCCCTCGATCTGCACATTCTCGAATGTTGTGGAATCTGATTTCTACGTGCTTACTCCGGTAGTGCAAAATTTGATTTTTGATCAGGGAGATCGTAGCTTTGTTGTCTACGTATAGCATTAGTGGACCGCTTTCTCTCCCGATGAGTTCTTCCATTAGTCGCGCAAGCCAGACCCCTTGTGTTGCTATCATCGAATCGGCGATGTATTCTGCTTCGAAGAAAGACAAAACAACTACCTTCTGTTTTATTGATTGCCAGCAGATCGCCCCGTCTGAGAGGAAGTAGATCATTCCACTGGTGCTCTTATGATCATCAACGTCACCGGCCATGTCACTATCACTGTAGCTGACCAGCTTGAGTTTCTCTTTTCCTCTCCCTGCACAATATCTTACACCCCAGCCTTTGGTTTCGGCTACATAGCGCAGGATGCGCTTGACAGCAATTAGATGCTCCTCCCTAGGTGCTTCTATAAACCTGCTCACATATCCAACATAATAAGCAAGACCAGAACGAGAGTTTACCAGATAGCGCAGACACCCAACAATGCTGCGGTAATTGGTGGAGTCGACTGTCGTCGTAATACCGGCCTTCCTTAGTTGGAGCCGAGCCTCCATTGGCATCCTTGTAGGATTACTGTCCACAAGCCCAGTTGTGTCCAGCAGCTTCTTTGCGTATGCACTTTGGCAGATGGAGATGCCGGTAGAGTTCTGTAGCACTTCGATGCCGAGGTAGTAGCTGAGCACGCCAAGATCGCTCATCTCGAAGTTCTTTGACATCTCCTTCTTGAACCTTCCGAGGAATTCCACGTCGCCTCTAGTGATTATGAGGTCGTTGACATACACTCCCACGATCAGAGTCTGCTTGCCATGGTCGTGCATGTACATGCCATACTCAGAGGCACAACGCTTGAATTTCAGTGACAGTATGGTACTGTCAAGCTTCGCGTTCCAGGCTCGTGGGGCTTGTCGAAGCCCGTAGAGTGCTTTGTGGAGAAGCAATACCTTATTGGGGTTGTCGTTGTCCAGGAAGCCAAGTGGTTGTCAGACGTAGCGGTCTCCTTCAGCTCTCCGTTAAGAAAAGTAGACTTCACGTCCATATGGTGAACCTCCCAAGAGTAATGGGCCGCAATTTCCAGCAAGAGACGGACGAATTCTAACCTTGCCACTGGCGCAAATTCCTCTTCGAAGTCCACTCCTTGCTTCTGGATGTAGCCCTTCGCCACCAGACGAGCTTTGTGCTTCACAACTTCTCCTTTTTCGTTGCGTTTCAGTTTGAAGACCCATTTAAGCCCTATGGCTCGGTGTCCCGGTGGCATATCCTTCAAACTCCACGTTTGGTTCTCGGTGATGGATGTCATCTCCTCCTGCATTGCCTTCAGCCAGCATGGGTTCCTTTCTGCTTCGCCGAAGGTGTTCGGTTCACCTCCTCCCACTAGGTCGTCCATCCTCTGGTAATTAGCCTCCAGATCAGCATCGTGATCGGCATCAAGCGTCGAATCCGCAGTCCGTGGTGTTGTGAATTCCACTGGTTCAGGGGTTGCACCTACTGGCGGTGGTGACGGCTCATGATGCTGGGCTCCTCCTTCTTCCGGCTCGGTGACGAGGTACTCCACCGTGAATTGATTTGGATTATGGTCAGCCTCGATCACGTCATTCCACTCCATAAGGTGCTTTCATCGAAGACAACGTCGAGAGACACGTGAGCTCGCCCACCTTCAGGATCATAGAGTCTGTACGCATTGCTCCCGGGTTCTTAGCCGATGAAGACGACCTTCAGCCACCTAGGATCGAGCTTGGCGTGGTGGGGACGTGTTACCTTCATGTATGCGATGCAGCCGAACACGCAGAAATGATGTACCGCTGGCTTTTTGTTGTACCAAGCCTCATATGGCGTCTTCCCGTCGAGGCTTCGGGTTGGTGACCGATTGAGGAGATAGATGGCCGTCATTACCGCCTCTCCCCATAATCTCCCAGGTATCCCGGCCGTCACTAGCAATGACCTCGCTGTCCTGACGATGATCTGATTTTGGCACTCCACCACTCCATTCTGTTGGGAGGAGTAGGGCGCCGTTAGGTGCCGTTGTATGCCGATCTCGTCACAGTACTTACCAAAACTTGCCGAGGCGAATTCTTCGCCTCGGTCTATGCACAGCACTCACATCTTCTTCTCACATTCGGCCTCCGCTTGCTCTTTAATACGCTTAACCGCCTCACTTTTCGCTTGCAGCAGGGTCAGCCACATGAAGCAGCTTTTGTCATCGCCGTGTACAAGCTCCAATGGCTCATCGGTGCAGTAGGACGTGGAAATGATGTACCATTGGCTTTTTGTTGTACCAGGCCTCATATGGCGTCTTCCCGTCGAGGCTTCAGGTTGGTGACCGATTGAGGAGATAGACGGTCGTCATTATCGCCTCTCCCTAGAATCTCCCAGGCATCCCAGCCGTCACCAGCAATGACATCGCTATCCCGACGATGGTTTTAGTTTGGTGCTCCACCATTACATTCTGTTGGGGGGAGTAGAGCGCCGTTAGGTGCCATTGTATATCGATCTCGTCGCAGTATTTACAGAAACTTGCCGAGGTGTATTCTCTGCCTCAGTCTGTGCGTAGCACTCGCATCTTCTTCTCACATTCGACCTCCGCTTGCGCTTTAATGCTCTTAACCGCCTCTGCCGCCTCACTTTTCACTTGCAGCAGGGTAAGCCACATGAAGCAGCTTTTGTCATCGTCGTGTACAAGCTCCAACGGCTCATCGGCGCAGTAGGATGTGGAAATGATGTACCGCTGGCTTTTTGTTGTACCAGGCCTCATATGGCGTCTTTCCGTTGAGGCTTCGGGTTGGTAACCGATTGAGGAGATAGACAACCTTCATTATCGCCTCTCCCCAGAATCTCCTAGGCATCTCGACCGTCACTAGCAATGACCTCACTGTCCCATCGATGATCTGATTTTTGCGCTCCACCACTCCGTTCTGTTGGGGGGAGTAGAGCGCCGTTAGGTGCCGTTGTATGCCGATCTCGTCGCAGTACTTACCAAAACTTGCTGGGGTGAATTCTCCACCTTGGCCTGTGCGCAACACTCACATCTTCTTCTCATATTCGGCCTCCGCTCGCGCTTTAATGCGCTTAACTGCCTCTGCCACCTCACTTTTCTCTTGTAGCAGTGTCAGCAACATGAAGCAGCTTTTGTCATCACCGTGTACAAGCTCCAACGGCTCATCGGCGCGATAGGATGTTCGAGACGGAAAGGGTATGCTCCTCTGTTTGCCGATGAGGCACCCGTCGCACAGCTTGTTCATGCCTTTGATTGTCGGCAAATTGTGCACTATCTCCTCCTTCTGTAGCTTCTCTAGAATAGGAAAGTTTAAGTGCCCGTATCTTGTGTGCCACCTCCATGATACCTCTTCGGTCTTGGCCGGGAGGCTAACGGGTTGCTCTATCTATAACTCCAGGATATAAAAACGGTTTGTCGTGCCCCGAACCTACGTGAGAAGCATCGTTGATTATCGCAGATTTTGAGTAGTTCGCGCTTGATGGAAATGAAGCAGCCTGTTTCATCGAATTTAGCCAGGCTCATAAGGTTAGCCTTGAGGCTCGGGATGAAGTAGACGTCGGTTAGCTTGCGGTGCTCGCCTCCCTTGCTGACGAACAGGATGGTGCCGTGCCCTTTGATCTCGACGACGGAGCCATTGCCGAATTTCACCGTCTTACGAATCCTCGAGTCGAGCTCAGAGAATGCAGATCTAGCCCTGGTCATATGTAGACGTCCTCCAAGATACCTCTTCGGTCTTGGCCGAGAGGCTAACGAGTTGCTCCATCTCTAACTCCAGAGGATGTAAAGACGGTTTGTCATGTGCCGAACCTGCGTGAGTAGCCGTCGTTGATTATCACAGACTTTGAGTAGTCCATGCTCGATGGAAATTAAGCAGCCTGTCTCATCGAGTTAACCCAGGCTCACAAGGTTAGCCTTGAGCCTCGGGATGAAGTAGACGTTGGTCATCTTGCGGTGCTCGCCTCCCTTGCTAACGAACAGGATGGTGCCGCGCTCTTCGATCTCGACGACGGAGCCGTCGCTGAATTTCACCGTCCCG
Source organism: Cucurbita maxima (assembly GCF_002738345.1). NCBI lineage: Eukaryota > Viridiplantae > Streptophyta > Magnoliopsida > Cucurbitales > Cucurbitaceae > Cucurbita > Cucurbita maxima. Next base: position 84,586 of record NW_019272128.1, on the reverse strand, counting down.
CGAATCCCCGAGTCGAGCTCGAAGAATGTAGATCTAGCCCCGGTCATATGTAGATGTCCTACAATATACCTCTTCGGTCTTGGCCGAGGGGCTAACGGGTTGCTCTATCACTAACTCCAGAGGATGTAAAGACGGTTTGTCGTGCGCCGAACTTGCTTGAGCAGCCGTCGTTGATTATCGCAGATTTTGAGTAGTCCGCGCTCGATGGAAATGAAGCAGTCTGTCTCATCGAGTTGACCCAGGCTCACAAGGTTAGCCTTGAGCCTCGGGATGAAGTAGACGTCAGCCAGCTTGCGATGCTCGCCTCCCTTGCTGACAAATAGGATGGTTCCGCACCCTTCGATCTCGACGACGGAGCCGTCGCCAAATTTCACCGTCCTGCGAATCCCCGAGTCGAGCTCGGAGAATGCAGATCTAGCCCCGATGATATGCAGATCGAGCCGTCGCTGGTGCTCGTGTTGCTCACGTCCCTCTCGCCGATCTGAGTGAACACTCGCTTCTCCTCCCAACTGGAGCTCTTTCTCGTGTTCGACATCGTCGTCGATTACCTCCACCTCCGTGGATTTGTAATCAAAATTGGGGATGCATGCACTTGCTCGTCCTCCTCAAGCCATTCCTCCTCCGTTACCACTTGTTGACTCTTGCAATTCGGAGGAAAATGTCGACGAAAAAACTGGCCGAAGGTTTCTTCGAAAGAAAAATAGCAGAAGTAAAAGGAGAGAGAGAAAGAGATTTTCTCCATACTCGATGTTTTATTTCTCTTCAGTTGAATTCTTTAAATAACAAATCTAATTACAAAAATAGAAAAACTAATTACAAAAAAAAGAAAAGTGGGTGAAGACTTCGCCCAAGTTTGCCAAAAATTGCAGCTAGAATTACGCTCTTCCATTGGCGTGAATTCAGAAGTTTTGAGACGTCAAAACATCCTAACTGAATAAGGAACATAACTTTTATTTAACAACCTTTATCCCTGAGTATTTTCAGGCTATTCATATGAAGATGTCCATATCTGAGATGCTATAATGTTGAGTCATCTTTCGTGCTAGCAGTAAAAGAAAAATCCTCCATGTTAGAAACATCTGGTCGAAACGTCTTATTTGAAGTACTGACATTTTGAACTTTATGGCCTGATTTCTTATGTGTAATGACAGATGTGTTGTCATCAAATAGAACTGAATGTCCTCTAGTCATCAATTGTTCAACACTCAATAAATTGTACCCTAAATCAAGTAAAAATTGAACATTATCTAATTGTTTTATCTTACCATGACGGGTTTCAACTTTCACTGTATCTTTTCATTCAACTTGCATCTCTTTTGTATTTCCAAGTTGCACCTTAATTTTTTGTGTCTCATCAAGCTCTTTGAATAAGGATTTGGTGCCTGTCATATGGTTCGAGCATCCGCTATCAACAAACCATAAGTCACCTTTTTTCGGATTAGTATCCATGTATGCCACAAACAACTTTTCTTCTTCTTCTTCATTCTTTGCTGCAAAATTCATTCGTTGATTTTTATACCAACAATTAGATTTTGTTTGCCCATGACTTCTACAATGGTAACATTGTATGACATTCCTTTGTTCATTGAATTGTCTCTATTCATCACTTCTCCATCTACCCCTGTTATCACGACCACCATGGAAGCTGCAAAATCCTTCTCTTCCACGACTTCTACCTCTACCTGCTAAATAAATATTTTCTCTTTTGTTGTTTTCATTGTTGGTTGTCTCCTTCACTTGTAGTGCCTTTTCTTTGTTCCTTTCTAATGATCTATTGATTCTTGCCTCATGAGCTTGAAACGAGCCCATCAGTTCATCAACTGAGAGTATGGATAGATCCTTAGCTTCTTCTATGGTAGCCACCACATGGTCAAACTTTGGAATCAAGCTTCTCAACACCTTTGCAACAATTGTTTCGTTTGAGATTTTTTCTCCATAGGTACGCATCTGACTGACTATTGCCATTGTTCTTGACAAAAAATCAGCAATTGATTTGCCATTCGTCATGAGTAGAGTCTTATAATCACGTCTTAGAGATTGCAATTTCACTGTTATGACCTTTGAATCTCCTAGAAACTTCTTATGTAGAATTGACCATGCTTGCTTTGATGTGGTTGCTACTGCAATTCGTGAAAAGATAGTCTTGGCATCATTTTTCTTGGTTTCTCTTAGTCTCTCCTTTTCTTCTATTGTGGGTTCTAATAGATCAACAAACTCGTGCTACACCAAGTCCCATAGTTCCTGCGATCTAAGCAAGGTTTTCATTTTAATGCTCCACCACTCATATTTCTCACCATTAAAGATTGGTAAACGGTGCGGAGGAAGAAAAACCAACTACTACCATTTTTGTTTTATGAAGAAAATAATCACTCACCCTCGTGTTGAACGAACTTGGCTCTAATACCAAATTTGTTGGGAAAAGAAACAGTGAAAGAGATATGAAAAGATAAAATGGATCAAAGGTGCTTTATTATCGTTTTGTGACTCCATGCTTAAAGGGTTACACAATTCCAGTATTTATATGCTAATACGGCGTACTAGAAATAGTAAATTATGGAAATCTAGATAAATTCAAATCTACTAACAATCTTCTAAAATCTTGGTAGTTTGAATATTTGAATCATATCTCAACTGCTTTAAATCATATCTTCATTTTGAATACTTTGAATCATATCTCAACCACAGCAACTTCGTCATCCGTACAAGGGTACCTTACCTTTCCCTACAAAATAAGAGTAGAACATGATTTGAGTATTTTATGATATATTTAGTAAGTAAACTCACTATTGGGATTGGAAAATGCAATTTTATGTAATCATGATTGAGACCAGTCCTTTACTTATCATCATGGCCTTGGTCTCACTTTCAAGTTCGGACTTAAATTGGATGCGAATTACTGTTCTACATACAACCCTTGCATGTCTGCATGAACTCCAAAGCGAGCTCGTATACATATCATTTGACCTAGCCTTCAACTAGTGTACCCTCACGCCACAAAAAAACTTGACATAAATCATGGCATATACGTATGACGCAGATCATAACTTTGTTCTTTCATAAATAACTTTCATGAATAACATATTTTGTTTAACAGTATTTCATAATCCTAAACATGTTAACATGGTGTGTCTAACACAACATAGAGAAGTATTATGTATCATAAAACAAAGTGCAACAACCCAAAGTAAGGATAAAACTAACTCAAGGAAACCAAGAGAATGATTTATTGCATTTATGTAATGACAACAGTCTTGAGCAAGAGATTTCTATACCCTAAGAATTAATTTAAGGATTTAAGACATTAGAAAACGGATTGGAAAAGAGGAGGCAAACGAAAAAGACAAAAAATGACATTTCTTTCCAATTTATAAAGAACTTTTCGAATGTTTAGTTCATTATCTAGAATGAATTTTAATATGCTCGAGAAAGGAAAAATGACCAGCTGAGGATGAAAAAATTTATACAAAAAATTTATATTTATTTAGAAAAATAATAATAAAATATTAAGAAAATAACACATTACCAAAATAACCCTTAAAATAGGGATAATTATGAAAATGCCCTTCTTTCCACAATAACTTCCACAATGACCTACACACAATCTATTGAATCTCACCAGCATTGGATCCCTCTAAAATTGGACAAAGTCTAGAATGTTGACAGATCACCTCAGAATTAAAATTGGAAGTCAATAGCTCGCTGATCAAAGAGGATGTTTCTAATGGATTATCTAGAAAATTAATCTCTAAATCACGACAATGATGGAGGTTTCAACATCGGTGTAAGTTTTCTCTATAAAGTCTGAAGTTGAATCGATCTCTTAATCACAAGCAATAAGAGTTTAGATTTTGGGTCTCCTACTCTCAGATTTCTTCCAAATTCGAGAGCAATTCTCCCTTATTCCCCTTTAAACTTGTTACTACAACTTCTAAACAAGGTTACAAACAAGATTTATGAAGTAATTGAGCATTGAAAATGCCTAAAAGTCATTCCCCCAATCCGATCCGTCATTGAAGAACTTCAAAGTAAGCTTGAAAGCCTACACACAAGTTCGTCGACCAAGACAAATTCTAACAAGTTTCCGCACCTCCAAGAAGTATTTTCATAGAAGATCGCAAAGAAAAATAACCTCATAAATGTGCCCAATTGAAGGAAATCCGTTTCTTGTAGAATTTGGGAGTAAGTGTTGAATTCCTTTCTACGATCCCTTTTCTTTCAAATTAAAAATTTCTTTAGATTAAGAGGATCAAGTTGAGTAACTTTGACGTAGGAATTTAGAGTTAAAACGTTGTAGAATGAGCTATCTAAGAAAAGGAAAATTCACGTTTTTAGATGAGTAGTAGACAGAGGACTATTTTTCAAAATTAAGGTATCATTCAAAAAGACATTCCTCCAAACAAATTCTTTTAGCTTGAGGAAACAATAAAGAAGAGGTTCTATGAAATAATCGGGCCTTGAAAACTCCTAGAATCGGCTACCCAATAATGAATCACGAGAAAACAGATTTGAGACAAACTTTGGAGGCGCATATCTTAGAATACGATACACGAGAAGGTATGAAATCAATCACTAGCTCTTCTTTGTAACACCAACTTTAGTTTCCTTTAGAAATGAGGGAAGAAACATTGTAAGTCAATCCCTAGCTCTTCCTTCCAGACCGATTCTTATGAAAAAA
>NW_019272128.1:15647-79901 GCF_002738345.1 Cucurbita maxima | reverse complement strand
CTCAAGGAAACCAAGAGAATGATTTATTGCATTTATGTAATGACAACAGTCTTGAGCAAGAGATTTCTATACCCTAAGAATTAATTTAAGGATTTAAGACATTAGAAAACGGATTGGAAAAGAGGAGGCAAACGAAAAAGACAAAAAATGACATTTCTTTCCAATTTATAAAGAACTTTTCGAATGTTTAGTTCATTATCTAGAATGAATTTTAATATGCTCGAGAAAGGAAAAATGACCAGCTGAGGATGAAAAAATTTATACAAAAAATTTATATTTATTTAGAAAAATAATAATAAAATATTAAGAAAATAACACATTACCAAAATAACCCTTAAAATAGGGATAATTATGAAAATGCCCTTCTTTCCACAATAACTTCCACAATGACCTACACACAATCTATTGAATCTCACCAGCATTGGATCCCTCTAAAATTGGACAAAGTCTAGAATGTTGACAGATCACCTCAGAATTAAAATTGGAAGTCAATAGCTCGCTGATCAAAGAGGATGTTTCTAATGGATTATCTAGAAAATTAATCTCTAAATCACGACAATGATGGAGGTTTCAACATCGGTGTAAGTTTTCTCTATAAAGTCTGAAGTTGAATCGATCTCTTAATCACAAGCAATAAGAGTTTAGATTTTGGGTCTCCTACTCTCAGATTTCTTCCAAATTCGAGAGCAATTCTCCCTTATTCCCCTTTAAACTTGTTACTACAACTTCTAAACAAGGTTACAAACAAGATTTATGAAGTAATTGAGCATTGAAAATGCCTAAAAGTCATTCCCCCAATCCGATCCGTCATTGAAGAACTTCAAAGTAAGCTTGAAAGCCTACACACAAGTTCGTCGACCAAGACAAATTCTAACAAGTTTCCGCACCTCCAAGAAGTATTTTCATAGAAGATCGCAAAGAAAAATAACCTCATAAATGTGCCCAATTGAAGGAAATCCGTTTCTTGTAGAATTTGGGAGTAAGTGTTGAATTCCTTTCTACGATCCCTTTTCTTTCAAATTAAAAATTTCTTTAGATTAAGAGGATCAAGTTGAGTAACTTTGACGTAGGAATTTAGAGTTAAAACGTTGTAGAATGAGCTATCTAAGAAAAGGAAAATTCACGTTTTTAGATGAGTAGTAGACAGAGGACTATTTTTCAAAATTAAGGTATCATTCAAAAAGACATTCCTCCAAACAAATTCTTTTAGCTTGAGGAAACAATAAAGAAGAGGTTCTATGAAATAATCGGGCCTTGAAAACTCCTAGAATCGGCTACCCAATAATGAATCACGAGAAAACAGATTTGAGACAAACTTTGGAGGCGCATATCTTAGAATACGATACACGAGAAGGTATGAAATCAATCACTAGCTCTTCTTTGTAACACCAACTTTAGTTTCCTTTAGAAATGAGGGAAGAAACATTGTAAGTCAATCCCTAGCTCTTCCTTCCAGACCGATTCTTATGAAAAAATTTATGGTTCTAGAAACTGTACACAATAAGAAAAATGTGGAAGAAAATTTGAGGTAATTCGCGAAAGCTCGAAAACAAAGGTCCTGAACATCAACGATAAGGTAAGTAGCCATCTTGGACTTTTCTTAAGAAATACTTGTAGCAATAATTTAGATTTTTGTATGCATCTTAAACCAAGTATGAATTAAGGGTATATGAAAGAAAAATACAAAGAAATGTGAGTTAAGGCCCTTAACGATCAAATTGCTCGAGGTTTAAGTAACACTAAAATAACCCCTCTATTTACATTTCCTAATATAATTTCTATTAAAAAATATAAAATCATAATAAATTTATAATATTAAAATTTAGGATCAAATTCTATTTTTTATTTTTAAATTTTTCATAAAACATAAGTAGTTGAAGTTGATTAAGTATAATATTAAAATTTAGGATCAAATTCTATTTTTTATTTTTAAATTTTTCATAAAACATAAGTAGTTGAAGTTGATTAAGTATAATAAGTTCATATTTATAATTAGCCTAAATGAAAACTAGTTACTAAATTTTATGAAGTATTTAACAAAATTTTAATGTTTTAACTTTTAAGTGGAGTGTTGGTTGGAATATTAATATGCCTTTTACAAATGATCTCTTTTGGTGGAGAGAAATACTTTCTAGCTTTTTTTTTTTCTTAATTTCTCTTTTTTTTTTTTTTTTTTAAGTCTTTCTAAGAAAAATATGACCACTTCGAATCCATTTTAACTCTTTTTTATGAAAGATTCATGATGTAATTTCTGAGAACGTGCATTTTGGTTACAAAATTGATGGAATTTTAATTTACCTGAATGGTTCTTTTGACGGTTGATCATTCTTTGGCCTATTTGATCTTCATATCAGGAGGACTCACCTGTAATCAATGGACTCCACGTTTGGGACAAATCTTATAATAAACTCTTGAAAATTCAATTTGCATACGATTGCTTATATTATGAGAAGAGCCCATGGCCTAATGGATAAGGTGTCTGACTTCGCATCCTATTCACCTTGAGATTCATACCATCTTTGTGCATGAGATCGCCTCTGCGCATATGTAGTTGTGCATGTCGACCCCTTTGTGTATATGCTGGTTCAAAACCAGTGAGTGATACTTCTTTTTCCATCTGTTTGATCTTTATTTGTCTATGTTTTTTCTCGATTTCGATATTGACCTAATTTTAATGGGAAATTACGTCCAACCAGAAGAATTTTAGAAATTTTTAGCACCTGTCGTGTGGAAAATCGAGCTAGACATGATCACTGTGATGTAAATCCATCTTAAGATGAGTCATTGGAGGTAACCACCCTAAATTTTTCTACTTAACTAAAGTAGCTACTATACATTTAATCGTGAACATTTAATGCGTTACTACTTTATTGGGCCTTATCATATTTCATTATTTGCATGACTTGGAATATACAAATACAAAGAAAATAATCAGTGCAGATGGGTCCAAAAAGAAAAAATTATTGACCCGAAATTTTGAAATACGGCATTAAAACAACCTTATTTACCTTAATTGAGGTCGAAAATTTGTTTGGAAGGGTCGAAACAGTACAGTTAGGTCCAAAAAGGGATTCTCAAGATGAGAAGTCGCGCTTGAGAGCAAGGGATTTTTGCATCGGATGGTGACACTTGGTGCAATAGGGAGATTCTGCATGTTTAGGCTATTTAAGGTCGAGGCGTGGGTCGCATGCGGATTGTGAATGTTTGATTAATCCACCATACCTAAATGGTGTGAAAGTTATCTTATTTATAATCAAATAAATTACAAGGATATGGAAATAGTAATAAATGGAAAGATACCTATGATAATAAGGCAAATATTAGATATTTGCCTTATAATAAAATATCAAATATAATATATATGGTAAACTATAATTTATTACTAAATATCCTTAACACGGATTATGGGTCAGTTGCAAGTTCGATTGTGGGCTAACTGTGCCTGGTAAACCGGGCTGAGTTGTCGGTTGGGTTTCTGTGACTGCAGAAAATCGACTGATCCGTGGAAGGTAGATCGACTGAAGATTGGATCGAGTCACGGTTTTAGTTTGCGTGCTTGGCGAGGGTTGAAGAAGGTTATCGAGGGTTCTGAGCTAGAATGGATTGGGTCACAGTTTTGGTGTGTGGGCTGGGCACGGGTTGCAAGACTCTAGATTGGGCTGAGAGATTGGTCTGGATGGGTTACGGATCCAGGTCGACCCGAAGTCCACGAACATCGTCTTCTCTACCCGTTTCCTTTCTCTCTCTTTTGTAACGCCGTTTCGGTGTCCGTTTTCCCTTGGTTTCACGTCGTCTCTCCTCCCTCTTCCCTTTTCTTGTGTCAGTTTGAATCGTAGAGGCTTGAAATTCTCAAATCTGTGAAGGTTCGAAAGGCTTGAAATTCTTTCTTCCTCTCACGACGGTGTACGACATATATGGGATGCCGAAACTCATCCTTGATGTTTGTACAGACCTCCACGGTTCTTTTCGTGGCAAAACACGATGATTTTGACATCGATCTTTGTGGGGTTTGGCTTGGCTGGAGTTTCAGATCTCACCTCTATCTCTCTTGTGAGTATTTTCATATTCATCTCTTTCTACTTTTATTTTTTTTAGGTGAATGATGCCACTTATTGAGATGTGGGAGTGCTTGACACGATCATGACAAGCACTAAGGGAACTCAAGCCTCATTCACATTTTTCCTCTAATTTTGGGTTTTCTTTTAAACATAAGGTAAGGGTGGCCTTCACATGACATACTACAATAAAGTTGTTACTACATACATGACGTGATTAATGTGTACGCAAAATATTCATATAAAATATTTCATAAAAGGTGTCATGGGCTCCCACATTCCTAATAAAATATCTAAAACAATAATGCGAAAAATAAATCATGTAATGAAAAATAAAAACATTGACCTGAACTAACCTAAGGACTACTAAATAGACATAAATTATGTCTACCCTACCTCTAATTCCATGACTTTCTTCACGGCGTTGCCACCCGTACCTTGGTGCCTAACCTTTATCTGAAAAAATAAGAGTATTACGTGGTTTAAGTAGTTTAAGAAATACTTAGTAAGTGACTGCACATTTGGTGTCTAGAAATACAAACACATGTGACATGATAGGTTCTATTATTTAAAAAACAACATGACATTGTCTTAGGTAGCTTTCCAATTCTGGCAAGGTTGGATGTATAGTATTTTCCTACACACGATCGAACCACGAGCACAAGGACCCACCTAAGAGCTCATGTACTGTCTAGGCTTGTCTCAATGGACTAGCACTCGCTAATGTGCTTTTAGACACCATGGAGGGAAAGGGCCTGCGTAACATCATGACGAACATAATTGTCCTAAGTCGTAAAGTACACATTTGTACTAATCATAATAGAAAAGTATCATGATGCATATGACACACAAAAATTCATGAGGTTCCCATGCCTTAAAATAATGACATAAAATTATAATACAAGTCAAACCTCCATTTCATTTAACGTAATTATGCAGACATAATTCTTATCAAATCTCTCATATACACGTCATAACACATCATCGATTATCATCATAATAACATATTATTATAACATAGTATAGTCACACTATAGTCTAGCTTATAAACATGGCATAACACAACATTGGATAGCATAACAATCATAATTATGACATGCTCAAGGGTCACACGTATACGTTATAATACGCAATACAATTCATCCAACCAAGGAAATAATAGAGTCACTTGATAGGTTTAGCAAGGGTTGTTAGTTTATCTTTGGAGCTAGTCTAATTTGGTGGTGGCTTAAAGGGACATTTTGGGATTAATAAAACTTATAATATGTTGCATGAACACTTCTTTTGACCGGAGATGAAGCACGATGTTCACAAGTTTTGTAGTCAAGAATAATTGTTTAAGGATGATGCAAAGCATGTTGCTTGCTTATTCTTTAAGGAAGTAGTAAGATTACATGAAAACCCAAGAATAATTGTTAGAGATAGGGTAAGTCACTTTTGGAATGTATTGTAGGGTAAGTTGGGTACAAAGTTGTTGTTTTCAACTACATGTCATCCTCAGATTGATAGATTGATGGGGTATTATTTATAAGAATATTAAATCTTGAGACGAAAGTTTGTTGTTGGTAGAGTTTGCATATAATAAAGCAATTCACAGTACCACTCATTGTTCTCTTTTGAAGTTGTTTATGAATTTATTCCACTTATGCTTCTTGATTTTCTTCCTATTCCTTCTAATATTTTTTTGTGACTGAAGCAGCCACAAGTAAGGCAAATTTGATCAAAGTATTGCACAAAGAGGTGAAGGGTTGCTTTCGAAATTAACAAAGAATAGAAGAAAATTATTTTTCAACCCGGTGACGGGATTTGGATACATTTTCATAAATAGCGATTCTCATCTCAAAAAAAGACCAAGTTACATCAAAGGGGGATGCCTTATCAAGTCCTTAAAAGAATTAATAACAAGAATCTTTAGTATGTTCTATTTTCAATGTTAATGACTTGAGTCCTTTTAGTGTAGGTGATAATTTTCTTGATTCGAGGACGAATCCTTTTGAAGAGAGGGAAGATGAACACTGAACATTATATACTTTCAAATATATGTATATTCTGTGAATATTCAACATTATATGATAAGTGGAAATCACTACAAGGAGAGTAAGATTCGGATTACCTTGTTAATTGAATATCTCAAGGCAAGAACATTGCTTAAGATTCGAATCACTCCACAAGCAAGATCGATCATGTCTAGCTTGAATGATTCTTGTTGATCAAATATCTCAAACACTTGTTTGAGATTAGAATCACTTCACAAGCAAGATTGATCATGTCGAGCTTGAATGATTCTACATGCAACCTAAACTACATAGAATTGCAAAGGAACTTAGTCATTGGCTAAAGAAGAGCACAAATGCTTCTTTTACTATATTTTTCAAATCTACTTACAAATACAACATACATGACTTTATATAGCCTCAAAATGAAACTATTAAAGGCATTCCAAGAGTTGTAACATTCATACTTAATGGCCATAATTAATTATTTGTAATGGTAACTTAAATAAATAAAAAGTCTTAAAATACATTAATGAAATACAATAACTCTAAATTACTCTAAATGGTAATTCACCCAAAATTTATAATATATGTATTTAAAAATAAAGTGAATGAATGGTTTAAAAATAGTATAAAATATTGAGGTAGGAGAAATTTAAAATATATATATATAAACGAAATTAAAATTAGTAAAGTAATAAAAGATGAATCCAATTGGAGTCGAAAGTACACATGCCAATTCACCTAAGTCCAAGCTCAGACGACTGGACTCATGGGATTTTAGTTCTATCAACTCATGCATCAAGGGGAACTGGAATGTTATTGATTTTAGCATTAATCAATATATTTTAAAATTTTTTACCAATAAATCTATATAATAATTATAATAATATTTTGGGAATATATGTATTTAAATAAAATATAATTTTAGTAGTGACACAATATTCAAGGCCATAACCTTTATTTTAAAATATTTAACCATCTTTTATCATTATTTTCTTAATTTTTTTTTTCATTTTAAAAGTGAACCTGATTCTAAATAAGGATGGGTCAAACTTTAAACTTTATCTAAAAGGAACTAATAAAATAAAAAATCAGTTACAAAAGCTAACAGTGGAGTAGGGAGAAAATTAAGAAAGTTTAGGTGACAGTCCCACCATGTTATAGAAGATATGTTGTAATAACCAAAATTTACCAACACTTTTAACTAATTGTGTTTAAATATAACTACGTACCACTCATTTTGGCTATATTCATGTATATATAAGAGATAGAATCCAATTATGTTTGTAAAAAAGGGTGAGCGATCTTCGAGAAGAAAATGAAGTCTCTAAGCATATTTAGTTTAATCGTGTTGGTTGCCTTGGCATCGAACAATATGATGAAGTTTTGTATTGCAGAATCTAAGTTACAATTACCATTCTCCTGATGGAAAGTGACTATTTTAAATGGGATGACTGCTTCAATTCTAATTGTTCATTGCAAGTCAGCAAATGACGATCTGTGCGAGCACTGAAGTTTTAAAGAAATTTTGTTGACTTCTACGTTGTTTTGGTGCCATTTTAGCAGCAAATATGGACAAGTTAATGAAGATGTTTTTTTTGCCAGTAAAAGGGAATTGGTTTAATGATCAATGTGATGATAATAATTGCACTTGGGCAGGTGGAGAGGAAGGTATTTACTTGTATTTTGGAGTTAATGATCAATGTGATGATAATAATTGGACTTGCAGTTAATGTATCATTGTAAATGATGCAGTTTGACTTTCTTTCAATTTCAATAAATAATTTTATGAATATAAAACTGCTCATTATCTTTTTTGAGGTTTGATTTTCAAAATTTTAAAACTTAAATTATATTTTCAAACTAATTAGTTCGTATAGGATATATAATTTATATATAAAGGATATATGAAGTAGGAAGTTCGATTTAGGAACTTTTAGTGATTGAATAAGGAAGAGAAGACTACTTTAGGTTTGTGTTGTAAGAGAAAAGTTCCCAAATTTTCAAACTCTAGCTTATTTGACAATGTTTACAATGCAAGTTTCCAAATTCTCAAACTCTAACTTGGCCACAAATCAAATACAGTAATTCGTTCGTAAATCCATATGATTTACTAGTGCATTCAATTTACATTGAGTTAGGGTGAAATTTTTAACCGGTTTCATGTCATGAGTTTGACTCCAAAAATCTACTAGAATTGGGTTAGGTAGCCCAAAGAGAAGAAGTATTACTAATTTCTTGATTTTGCATCGTCAAATGTGTTATACCATAAAATTTATCATATCTTTAGTACATCATCAGAACACGTGTTATAACATTTACGTATCATCTCATAGTCACGTTGTAGCACACACATATCATGGACTTATCATCTTGTAAACATATAATAGTCAGTCATATTGTTTCATAAACATAATCTAGTCATATTATTTCACAAACATATCGTGGTCATCTCATTTCATAAATGTATCATAGTCGTATCATTTCATAAAAATATTCTTGTCATATTATTTCATAAACATATCATAGTCATCTCGTTTTGTACTCATATCTTGGTGTAATAGCCCAAAAATAAATAAAGTAAATAAACAAATAAAAATTATTATTAGCTTTAAAAAAAATAAATAATAAATTAATAAAATAAAATAAAAAAAAAACAATTCTTCCCCACTTCTCTATGGCCATCCATTTCCCCCACCTCACCATTCCTGCCCATGAAACAAAAAATGTCAGGTGTGAGGATACAGAAATGTCTATCAGTATTTTAAACCAAAAAAAAATGTCAGGGGAGGAAACAGAAATAGGATTTACAACGGCAGATCTACGTTGGAAACAAATTTATTTAGGTTAGATCTACTTAGAAACCGATTTAGTCTAAGTTAGATCTACCTTGCAAAAAGATTTCTTTTATATGTCCGACCTTGTTATAAAAAATCAATTTAGATCTTTTTCCCCCTCATTTAGATTTTTTTTTTCTTCCTATACAATTATTTAAATTTGTTTGTTCTTGAATTCAAATCACTCCAAATCAATAAGATTTTAGTTAAGAGTTAGTAAATCACAATCTAAGATGAGTAGTCAAACAATATTAAAAAAAAAAATCAGTCCTTGAGTATAATAAACAAGAATTAAAATAAAATAGGGAAATACACGCCCAAGAATACTTGTCTTAATTAAACTTAGATTAGTGTAAGTAAGAAAATAAGAAAATACAGAAAGAAGATAAAATTGTGGAAGGAAGAATCAATTAGCAAAATTGTCCGTGGTTGGATTAAGAGGTAAATATTTAATGAAAATAGAATTATATATATATATATATCCGAACTCTAATCATAAAGTCTCTAATGTTCATGTGAGAAGTCTAACACATGGAGCATTCTAAAATTTAGAGAATTGAAATTGAAATTAATGTCATGGTTCATATAGATTGACTTGGATACAAAGAACAAAATCGAACTTTCTTAAGGATAGATCAGTGACACCAGCCTAAGCTAATCAGGTAAGTGGCCTTACTATCGACATGGTTATATTTGATGTTGACACATGCCCCATGGTTCTGCACGTGTCACATATATTGATATGTGTGAATTGTCTGTGGATCGATATGCTTCTTATATGTTATGTATGCGTTATAATAAATGAATTGTATGAAATAATTACGGTACGACGTGTTTAATAATATGTTTGAGATAAGGATACGAGAAAGATGCACAAAACGAAATGTAACGATAGGAGTAAGATACGTTCATGAAAAGTTAAGGTTAGGTTACATTCCTGAGTGCTATTGATAGGAGAGATTGATGAAAGAATACGGTTCGATTATGGGTAGGAAGGGATAGGTTTGTGATAGATTGATAGGTTTGTGATAGATTGATAGAACGATAGCGTTAGGATACGTTTCGGTGATGATATGACTAAGGTACGTTCATGTAACGATATGACTGTGATAGGTATAAGAACGTTAAGGCTATAATAAGTTAGGGAACCATATGACCACGTAGTGTTTATGATGTGACATGTTTATGATACGATATATTGTGATGTGATATGTTATGTTTAGATTGTTTTGTGTGACCATTGAGGTAATTGTTGTATGAATTGCACATTATGAAATGACATGTTAAAAGCATGGAGCATTATGTTATGTTTTCTAAATTGTATGTATACAACATGTTATAAATGACATGATATCACGATAAATGAAATGAAATATAACCCCGTTAGAATTATGCATGATATGAGAACTGAAAAATGAGAAAAGATATGATATGAATGTAAAACGATGGCGGGGTTATATTTAATAACATCAAAAATAGAAAAATATTGGGACTTCATGCATTATGTGTGCCCATGCATTGGGGATACCCTATTTCATCATGATGGACAGGGGTACGATCATTACGTTTTACATAATGCTGCTGGTAGGGGTACGATCATTTTGTTTTACGTAATGATGTCGTGGCGGTTACTAGTTCTAATGGGTGTCTGGCCTAAGGAGCTCCCAAAGTATACTCGTCCGACAAGGAAAGTGGCCCAGTAGTGTGCGAACTAACTGGTGAGTCCATACTTGCACGAATGGGCTGTGTGTAAAGTATACGATACACATCTAAGTTACCCGTTAGGACAGTATCGTAGGAAAATAGATGGAAAGGATAGGCCCTATCATTGCATTCGCATGTTCTTGCATTTAACCCCAATAGTGGGGTCACTTATTGAGTATTTCTTTAAATACTCAAGTCATGTGCTAATACATTTTTTTATGTTAAGGCAAGACATTCTTGTACGGCTGACGATGACATCACAATTCGAGACCATGACACATGCATAGGGTAGTGGTATTTAGTTTCTTAGACTTAAATATCCAGCAATATTAGAGGAATACTCAGCTAATAATTGGAAACAGCAACAAGAAGAAGACAGCAACTGGAATAATTACACTATACAACAAGCAGAATTGAAGAAAAATGTAAGAATTTTTGAATCATTGGAATTAGAGGAAAGAATAAATTAATCAATGAAATTATTTATTGATGACACACCTTGAACTACATATTAGAAGAAGAATTAATTGATATATGAGAGATAGACTTCACAAAATTGTTCCCACCCAATGTAAGATGGAGAGTTCTGAAGGATCATCATTTCTTTGACAATGGATAACTAAAAGAAATGAAAAGAGTAATAGGGAGCTAATGAAAAGAGAAAGAGGGAGCTAGTCACAATTTGCAAACAAATATATGAAGCTCCGAGTAAATCAAGTTAGTTTTTGTTCTCTTGTTATTTATGCATTCACATAGTTGTTTTAAATAGTTATCTTCACTTTCTTTACAATGATAGTTTTTTAGATTTTATTTCACTTTTTGTCATGAATAACTGCATGTCTCAAGGAAGTTAGCCAATTTTGTAGATGAATTAAGAGGATTTAGATGGGGTTAGGAATGCTAATTTCAACATATTAAGGAGGCTAATTACACTTAGTGCATGCTAGGATGTGATTGATGACAAATATTATTCTCTTAGAGTGCACGTTGTCACATAGTTGTTTTGTTCATTTTCATCTGCATGTGGTTTTATTTTATTTAAATGTTACACTTTCTCATCCAACTTCATGCAAGGCACCACCACTAAATAATTTTTTTTAGGAACAATCCTAAAAGATTTTCTAATCCCTCCAAGGAAAGAAATTCATATGAAAAAGAGAAATGGACATAAATAATTGTAAGACCCGAGCGCGAATGGAAAGTGTTAAATCTAATTTTCCTTTTATGTCTAGCTTCTAAAATTTTATTGAGGGTCTTAGAGACTAAATTTGGAGATGAGGCAGTAGAGAAATATGCTTGGAAATAATGAGGAACTTAGAAAAAATATAAAACTTGTAGAAAATTAGAAATATGGTCAGAGTCAACTTCGGAGGGTAATTTGGTCATTATACCCTCCCTCCTCATTAATCACCTTAAATGGAGGTTAGTAACATGTGAACCTGAAGTTGTGGTGAGTGACATATGATTAAAAGAAAAAGGAGGAAAAGAGGGGAAAAGAAAAGAATAGAAAAGGAAAGAGGGAGAGAAAGAAAGTTCTATAGAAAAAAAGAATGTTCTAGAGAGAGAAAAAAGTTCTAGAGAGAGAAAGGGAGGTAACTGTTGCTCCGGCCAAGCCTTCTTCATGAAATCTTCATATAACTTAGAGGAGAACATTCTTGACTCTTAAATCATCCAAAACTGTCGAGAAACGAGGAAAATCAAAAGGTAAAGTTCTTGAATCTAGATTCTCGGATTTCCTTCAAATCTGTGAGATATAGTAAGAGTTAGAATCTAAAATTTGAGTATGTTAATCTAGGGAGTATTATGCTCAAATCCTGTAAAGGAAGTTATAGTTGATTAGGATTAGAAGTAGGAGTTCCGGCATTTGTCAAAGTAGGTAGGTATTGATGTTTCTTGCCATCTTTAGACTAAGATAATTATCTATGAGATAAGAAGTAAATTGCAAGAAAAATACCAAATTCTACTTAAAGATGAGATATACACTCTACAAATCTCATGAAGAAACCGTGTTAGTTCGAGTTATGTAGAAAGAAATATGGAAATGCAAAGATAATGGAAAAATAATCATATTCTGGAAATTGCAGAAGGTAAACGGCGGCCAAGACACGTGTCAGGCGGCAAAGGACCCGCGCATCGCCGTCCAAGAATGGACATGTGTCAATCATTCAACAGCAGAGAAAATTCAACTAAATACTTCGCATTGAGCACGAATCGAAGGTCGATGGCCTACTACCTGAGTCCACGACCCGATGACCCACGCACAACCCAGACCACCGACCTGGCTTCTCGTTGCCACGCGTCAGCATAAAAGAATTTGGATTTCAGTGCGTCCTTTCGATTTCGAACCAACAACCTCGACCTCGGCTGATCGTTCAGTGGGTGTCGCGTGGCAATACCTCAGCGCGCGTCATCCCTCCCTCACGTTGCGCGTGGCTGTGCACGTGTAACACCTTCCCAGGCGTGTGTGAGCGCATGCATGCACATAAGGTGCTGTTTTCAGCCTGTTCGACTTTTGTTTGACAAATTTTCCTCTCGATTCCAACTCTAACCCTATTTTTATATGAAATAGGATCTAAATGGAGAAAATCAGTATTTGTGGACACGTTATTGGTGTAGAAACGCTAAACGAAGAATACGTGTCAATCATGTAAGTCCCCACATGGAACTTTAGGAAGAAATACTTGTAGGAGTCGCTTGGTTATGCATGCTGATGGTGTTAATATAACACGTGCAGAAGCAATTTGGATCTTAGGCACTTTTAGAACATCAATTATAGTAAATAACTAGCATGTTCATAAGTATTAAAACTTAATGATTTTGAATACTAACCTTTTGTAGTTCAAATTCCTTTTTTCTCACGAACCGATTTTGAACCACCAATAGTGTCTTCTCCACTATCCTCCGGCCTTAGAACTGGATTGTGGAATCCGGTGAGTAACTAAACTTGGGAGAGATTTTGTATATATGAATAGAGTGTTTGTGAGAGATTTTTCTTAAGGTTTTTCACCAAGAAGAAGACCTTTCATGTATTATGATCACTTTATTTATAGAGTCATGTTTACATGTTCATGCAAATTTGAGATCACCAAATTTTGACACTCAAAATTCCACTCAAATGTTTGGGATTATGTGGCATGCATGCATGAGTTAACCAAATTTTGACACTCAAAATTCCACTTAAATTTGTAGGGTTTATTTGGCAAGCATGCAAGTTTTGTTAAACCAAATTTTGACACCTCAAAATTCCACTAACATGGATTTTTCCATTAAATAAAGTCAACATTTTGACTTTCTTTCATTTTTATTCAACAATCAATTTGAATTATTAATTTCAAATTAAAGTAATATTAAATGATTAATTAAACTATTTAATTAATATTTAATATTAATTCAAATGTCAATCTCAATTAATTCCGACACATATTTGATTAAGATATTTAAATCTTCTTTAAATATCGCAGATTCTCTCTTTTTGTTTAATTCGTAAATAAAACAAAAATGCGGTTAAATATATCGTATATATGTAGCGCATTCTCCCTAATTTGAATTCGAACACTTTGAACTCACTCGTCACACTGTTCTATGGTTTAGTCCGATATGAGCTAGCAGAGGGACCTAATGAACCTATAGATCATGGGCTCCAACGATCCAAGATTAACCGGTTAAACTCATTAACCTTGTTAACCAACATTCGTTAACTACTAGGACATTCCACTATAGCCTAGTAGTTGCACTCCCCTCACTATAGATATATTTCTATCCATTTGATATAACCATGATTAGTAAGTCGATACCTCACAGGTTGTTCGTAACTAGAGCTGGGTCAATTTATCGTTTTACCCCTGAAGTTACATCTTGTTCCTTATGTCTCACTGATCCTCTAATGAACAATTGGTTTGTGGTTCAACAAGTAAACCGAATCCCTCTCAAGCCAATGAGAGGGTGGGGCCCCTTGTTCAAGACCTGGAGTCAGTACTTAAGGGAACTACCTCTCTTCTATCCCTAAAAGAGGGTAGGAGTGAATTCCATCTTGCACCCCACGTCCCCAACCATTTACCCAGTCTTACCCTTGAAATGGGAAGCCTATTAAGTAGGCGAACTCGAGCCACTCTCACCCATGCAAATCTAAGGATAATTTTGAATAAACAAGAGTTCATGATTAGCTCAGGATTAAGTTCGAGTTACCTAGATCATCGAATGAAAAGAAAATCAGTCTCATTAGTAAACGACATTATAAAGTGAGTGATTTTCTTCATGGTTCGATCTTATGCAATACTCATTGCATAGGACGCTCTCACTCACATGTCTCCACATGTACAATTTTAGTGATCACATTGTTTATACCATATACAAAAGTGGGCCGCATCCATAGTGTCCCCAGAATAAGGTACTCAACCTTATTCTTATACTATAGATCATTTTGACTATATACTTGAACTTGATCAAATCTTATGTCTCTACATATAGTTCAAGTAATCATATTATAGTCAGAGTGTTCTTAGTTTATTGGATTTAGATTAATGATCGTAAAGTTCACTTTATTCAATAACAATCTTTACTGAATAATCAACAATAATAACTTTATTGAAAATAAAATATGTTTTTGTTTACAAACTATTAGTTTTAGGACATAAAACCCAATACATGCATGCTAGTTTAATTAACTTAGGTGGTAGCTTTCCATGATTGAATGTAGGTAACTTGTTTGCTAAGAGTGTGGATGTCTTATGTGAAGTATTTTGAGAATTATCTGAGTGTTGCAATTATGTTTTAAGCTTCTGCTTTATATGTATATGTTTAATTCACGTTGAAAGGAAGTGGGAACTTGTGAACTCTGCGTCCCGTTGAGCATGTATGTTTACTTTGCATGAATTATGTATGATGATGCTAAATGATACTTGTGTCACTCAGTTAATTTTCATGACCCACATTTATGATAAAGTCTAGGGATTTGTGGTTAGAGGGACGAATCACTAAGTATAGACCTAACATGTCCCCTAGGGGTCTATGAAACTACCACAGCATACGAACTACCTCTAGAGTACCCTTAGGTTACTTGTGTGTGATTGGTGTTATGTCTTCGTGGGAGACCGGGGGGTTCCTGATCAGGACTCAATTGCTCTAAGGTCGTTTTAGCATGGAAAACGGGAGACCCACGTTGTAACGGACCATTTAGCTGGATGGGAATGGGGGAGGTAGCCCTCCCTAAACAAAGGGGGATTACAATGGGACTAGGGGGTTGTAGCTCACCTTCTAGGTAAGATACCACGTAGTCTCATAGCCATGCCGAGGTAGCTACTCGCAGTGCACCAGTCAATCACAGGTTGGCATAAGGGAACTCTTAGGGTTTAAATGAAAGGACGAAGAACCAAAGAAGCCCCAAGGGACAAGTCCTAAGGAGCATGCCCTAAAGAGCTATGACCAGAACCAAATGTCTTAGAGCCAAAGAGAAGTCCGTGGAAATCTGTTAAGCATAGGATGCAATGAGAGCCTACAAGAGAAGTCCTTTTTACTCTTTTTTTCAGGTACCGGTTGTGGTGGAGGAGAGTTCGAGAGCTGTGCGGTCACAGAGAGGGTCGTTCTGGAGTGTCAGTTTCTTGTCGGTCTTTTAGAGTCTTTTGTATTTCATTTTATATTTGTAATTCCTTTTGAAATAATTTGAAACAAAACTTCTCTCTCCTTTGTTTTAATTCAATGATATTTTTATCTTTATCTTTTACTCTCATTTTCTTTTCTTTTTGTTTGTTTTCGATTTCGTCTTTTGGGTCACGGTCTGATTTTCGCAGCCTTGAAAATCGGGTCGTGACAATAATCCTTGTACATTCTCAGGTAGGCTTGAAATGGTAAGAAATGGGATGTTATACATGAGAATTCACATGCTACAACAGACCTACAACGACTGTAGGTGAACAGATAGACTTACAATAGCAACTGGACAGATAGCAGATTACAGCCGCAGTATTTTCAAGTTTTCTGGAGAAAATTCTAAAAGAATGAAGTTGCAAATAATCTTCACGATGCCTAAAGACAAGGGAATTCTTTGAACACACCATTTACAATCTTATTGTCTTATTTAGAAGCATGCATCCATATGTTGTTGCCTATTTTTGTTTTGTTGACTGCATATAATTTTGAATGATGTTCATGCATGTACCCTAGAAACATGAGCTATATTAGATAGGGTAATATATCATGCATTTTTTAATATGCAGTAGGGATGTTTTGTGCAAGAACAAGGAATCTAATGTAAAGTGCTTCAGTGATGAATAAAACAGTGAGGGTGTGTTTCCTTAAAAAAAATATACAACTTGAAAAAAAAAATTAAGGAAATAAAAGCTCAAATTGAAGAGTATTCATCAAAGTTAAGGTGAGGATCCAATCTATTATGATACATCTTCAAAAGCAAGAATTCCCATAATTCACCCATCCTTATATCATTTTTCCAACAAAAACAATAACCAAAAGTTTCTGCACCTCAATCTCATTGAGGACAATGGCTAGTATAAGTTTGAGGGTATAGCAATTCTATCACCCCATGCAAAATGAAAATTAAAAAAAAAAAAAAAAGAGAGAGAGGGAGAAAAAGTCAATTCCCAAGACCACTTCTCTTAAACCTAAAGCTTGAACTCCCAATGCTAAAAAATCGGAAAGTAAACAAATTCTCTCAATTGCTTCTTGTCAGGAAATCTGCATCAGCAATAGAGGTGTCTGAATTGAAGGTAATGGGGATGCAAATAAAAAAAAAAAAAAAGAAAGCTATCCTTATTGTTCAGGTGAGTTGCATCACAAATGTGGCCACACTAAAAACTACAAAATGCTAGCAAGAGAGTCAAGCTAATGGAGAAAGAGTGTTAACCTATATAGTCATCCATTGAAGATTTAGGTGATTTGCACCACAAGTGGAGGCACCAAGAGAATAAGGGATGACTTGAAAGATTCGGGGGAGAAAAACAAATGTCATGATAAGAGAAAGTTAATGAAATAAATTAATGAAGCCAAGTCACACAAGCAAAGGTAAAAGGAATGATAATCATTCTAGAAGTGTTTTGGGGTATACCGTGGAAGTGAGAAATGTGTTGGTAAGATTTGGTTCTAATTGTAGGGTGAAATGTGGGAAAAACTGAATTGAGGAAGGAATATAAGGAATGTGATCTAAATCATGCCTTTGATGAATACTCTACAAACATAAATATATGTTGAAAAAAATTTGTTAATGAGAGAAAAAAAAATTGAGAGAATGATTGCTTGAGAATGAGCCATCTAAGTTTTGGGGTGTAGAGTTATATCGAATTTTTTTTAGTTAATTTTGCACTCATACTCACCATTTTCTCATTAATTGCTCAATTTATTGTAATTAGTATACATGAAATAGTCAATTGTGGTTTAATATGAAAAGAAGATTAATTTGGATAATTCTAAGCTTAATTGTACACTTCATTGAGTTATTTGGTAAAATTCCAGAACATTTATGCTGAACCATGATGTTGTAGCAAATCTGGAAATACATTGTTGCCTAACGCTCAAGCAATCCAGAAAGCAAACTTTTTGAGAATGACATAGAAATTTTAATCCACATCAGCAGTTCACGTGGGTCATTGACTACCAAATTAAAAACATCCTAGGTAGACAATTTTATCCTTTCTCTGCCCTAAATGAGAAGAAACCAACATTATAGAAGGAAAATGATACCTAAAAAGGAGAAAGCCACATTTTAGTGAAGAAACATCTGCTGATATGAAACTAGAGAAGAAGAAGAAAACCCTAATCCAGCCGCTGTTGATAGCAGAAGGAAAAGAAGACCAAGAAGCATAAATTAGGGCAAAGAGGTGGACGTGAGAGCTCAAGGGAAGGGAACTTCCATTGACAAACAACAACAAAGCGGGATAACTTTATATTATTCTCTTTTCTTATTCTATCAATTTTACATGATTGAGACGTGGGTTCCTCTGTTTAATTCAAATTGCATGGAGAGCTAAACTTTATAGGGGAGGCAAGAGAGTTTTATATAGTTTAAGTATGTTAACGGAATGATTTTAGTTTATTAAAGAGTTGTGGTTGATGATTTACATGTGTGTTTAATTAGCTACTTTACATACATAGTTGTTCTCTTATTCTGGAGAAGAGAGAGTAATGTAATCCTCTTTAATACTCTAGTTCCATTACAAGGAGACTTGAAGGTAATATAAGGGTTATGAATGATTCTTCTCCTAGAGCCTTGTTAATAGAAATTAAAAACGATTATGAAAATAATCATCATGCAGGACCCTCGGAAGTGGGCTTGGGAATCTATTAAAAGGAACTAAAATCTACTACAAAACTCAACAACTTATCTATTTAATCTCTCTTACCCAAATCCACCTCATTATAGTTGATTTTCTCATCATTTTCTGTTTTTCGACAGTAGTGAGCACTCTGCTTTAATTTTGTTTAATTAGTCAAAATCACCTACACCCATTTGAATGTTACCCAAAAACTTACTTAATTTTCAGTGATAAAATTAACCAAAAAGATAGGTTCTATGTGGAATTGATAATTTATTTATTACTTGCTACTTGTGATAGTGTTTACTTGTATTTATTCTTGTGAATTTTACATCATTTTATTATATACATCCATAAGCGATCAGTCCACTAAGCCCTTTAGTAGTTGACTCAGAATCTTTTGTAAGCTAGGGTGCTCTCATTGGGATTTAATAATCCTTATCGGTGTGTGGGTTTTACTATGACTCGAGCCATCTGTGATATGATTCCCTCAACTACTACAACTACGTTCGTTCGCTCCAAATGTCTTTGTACTCGTGCTACCCTAGTAATCAGGGTTGACAAGTACATACTTTTTTGAATTAGTGCCTCAACGACCATGTTTGCTTTTCAAGGGTAGTACTGGATGTCTATGTCGTAATTCTTCATACGTTTTGACCATTTCTAGGTGAAGAAATACTTTAAACTGTTGTCGTTGGTATAGATTTCAGTCTTCTCTCCATAGTAGTGTCGCCAATTTTTTTATGCAAACAATATCGTGGCCACTATAAATCACGTACCCTTGACAGGATGCATACGTAACAACCTTGTAATGTTGCATCAACACACATCCTAATACCTTCTTGGAAGCATCACTATAAATCACGTACCCTTCTGAACTTTCTGATACCAAACTAGGGTTGTTACCAACTATTATTTTAGGTTTTGGAAGTTTGCCTCATACATGTAATTCTATATTAATTGTACGTTCTTTCTTGTCAATTGTGTAAGTGGTGAGGCTATTCTAGAAAAGTCATGCAAAATTCTTCGATAGTACCCTACTAACCCAAGAAAACTTCGTATCTCTGTAACCGTAGTTGGGCATTCCCACTTAGTAACCACTTCAATCTTGGTAGGATCTATGATCATTCCGTCCTTTGACAACACATGTCCAATGAATGAGACTTTTCGTAGCAAAAATTTTCACTTGGAGAACTTTGCTTACAACTTGTTCTCTCTGAAGGTGGTTAGAACTTTTCAAAAGTGTTCTTGGTGTGTTTTTTTAGTATACTAGGATGTCGTCTTTGAACACGATAATAAACGTTCGGTTCATTAACTGCATGAGCATAGTTAGGGTGTTTGTGAGGCCAAACGACATCACTACAAACTCATAGTGACCTTACTCTGTCCTAAATTTTATCTTTGGTACATCCCTCTCTTTAATCATAATTTGATGGTATCGTGACGGAAGGTCTATCTTAGAAAATATTGTTTCTTCCCTGAGTTGGTCAAATAGATCTTCAATATGAGGAAGTTGATACTTATTCTTTATCATCCTCTTATTTAGTTCTATGTAATCGATCTTGGTGTGTTATTCTTTATCATCCTCTTATTCTTTTCCGGAGGTATTCTTGGTGTATTTTTTAGTATACTAGGATGTCGTCTTTGAACACGATAATAAACGTTTGGTTCATTAACTCCATGAGCATAGTTAGGGTGTTTGTGAAGTCAAACGACATCACTACAAACTCATAGTGACCTTATTTTGTCGTAAATTCTATTTTTGGTACATCCCTCTCTTTAATCGTAATTTGATGGTATCCTGACTGAAGGTCTATCTTAGAAAATATTGTTTCTTCCCTGAGTTGGTCAAATAGATCTTCAATATGAGGAAGTTGATACTTATTCTTTATTGTCCTCTTATTCAGTTCTATGTAATTGATGCATAGTGCATGAAGCCATCAATCTTCTTGACAAACAACACCGACACACCCCAAGGCGATACGCTAGGACAAATGAAGCTCTTGTCTAGTAGTTCTTGTAGTTGGGCCTTGAGCTCTTTCAACTCTGCTAGATCCATGAGGTAAGAAGCTTTGTAAATAGGCCCAGTTCCCAATTCGACATCTATAGAAAAATCTATAGCTCGAGAAGGGGGTATTCATGGTAGGTCTTCTAAAAAATAACTTGAAAACTCTTTTACTACTAGTACCGTGTCTAAGGTGTTCTCCTTTCCTCTTATATCTACGACACATGCTAATATAGTTCAACCACCTTGTTGGACTAATCTCTTGACTTTAATCATCGAGACTACCTTCTGGGTAGTCTTAGTGCACGTACCCTAGAACACAAAACATGGTTCAGACAACGGTGAAAATATTACTTATTTTTTTATGACAATCTATACTAGCATGGATTTCAGCTAACCAATCCATCCCTAGTATTACATTGAAGTCCGTCATGCTAACAACAATCAGATATATGGTTAAGGTTCGTTCAACTATAGTTACTTGGTAATCTTTTACACTATCCTTAGATACTAAGTCTACCCCCGTTCGGGTGCTTACAGACAATATATGCAATCAGAGTTCTAGTTCAAACCTTGCTTGTATAACAAATGGAACAAATATGAAAGAATGCATAGAATCTTAATCAAATATAGTGAAAGCATAATGTCCTAGGACAGGTAATGTGACTGTCACAATTGTGTCGGACTTCATCTCTTTTGGTAGACACATATGACCTAGTTTGAGGACAAGAATTCACTTGTTTGTCAGTCTCTTCCAATGCTCTTGGTGGTAGATTTTCAATATTTGTTGTCGTACAATTGATGGCAATGTGACCTTCTTGACCACACCGAAACCAAGCCCTTGTTCTGGGCATACATCTTCCCCTATGTAGCTTCCCACATATGTTCTATCCTATCTCTCCTCTTCCTCTAGCCCATCTTTGTTTCTATGGTGTCTATAAATACGTTGAGGAGGGTACCTGTCAGCATTGGGAGGTCAGTTTGCATAGCGAGGTCTACGCACTGGTGGTCGAGCTGAGTGCCTCAAATCATATGGCCACTTGCGCCAAACTATAATTGTTGGCTCTCGACGCACCTCATCTCTAGGCTTCTTTACAGTCTTCACTATTCTCAACGGCTCTTCATAAGTCTTCGGGTCTATAGTTAACACCATGCAGCGGATCTCCGAGTCTAGACCCATGACAAATTTCTCTGCCATATTTGGTCAATGTCTACTAGGGAAGGCACAAATCTCTTCAGTTTCGTAAATTCCTGGGTGTACATTGAAACTTCACCTTGTGTTAAGTGGGTGAACTCTTGTTGTTTCTTAAGTCGAGCTCCCTTGGGAGAGAACTTTTTCCTAAAATTCTCCTTGAATCGTGTCCATGCTATAACGCTTCCCTTGGGGGTGAGAATTTCTCTAGTGTCTATCCACCTCAACTCTACGTTCTTCTTCAGCATGAAAGACGCACATGGCACTTTCTAATAATCAAGGAATTCAAATAGTAAAAGTATCGTCTCTATAGATGATAGAGACATTTGAACTTCAGTGGGATATCCTGCAGTTCCACTAATTGTGCATGTGATATGAACCAAGAGACGTCAATCATACAATATGCTTCAATGAAGATGAGAAGAAAATATTGTTGAAATTATCAAAAGATATTTCAATTCATGCCACATTGAAGAAGAATGAAGTTTCATGTTATAAATTTTGGGTGGATTAAAATTTAGAGTAATTTAGAGTTATTGTATTTCATTAATGTATTTTAAAACTTTTAATTTACTTTAGGTTACAATTACATAATGGTTAATTATGGCCATTAAGTATGAATGTTACAAATCTTGGAATGCCTTTAGTAGTTTCATTTTGAGGCTATATAAAACTATGTATGTTGTATTTATAGAAAAACTTGAAAATATAGTAAAAAAAGCATTTGTGCTTTCTTTAGCTAATGACTAAGTTTCTTTGCAATTCTATGTAGTTTAGGTTGCATGTAGAATCATTCAAGCTTGACTTGATCAATCTTGCTTGTGGAGTGATTCGAATCTCAAACAAGTGTTCTTGCGTTGAGATATTTGATCAACAAGAATCATTCAAGCTAGACATGATCGATCTTTCTTGTAGAGTGATTCGAATCTTAAACAATGTTCTTGCCTTGAGATATTCGATCAACAAGGTAATCCGAATTTTACTCCCCTTGTAGTAATTTCCATTCCATATCAGCACGGGTCATACCCCTTGATGTCTTTTAATTATCTCACGTCTCTAGTGTACTGCAAGCTATTTTCTTGTTGGGTGATCAACATAGCATGCATCATGGCTTTGAATGATTTCCTAAATCAGGTTTGTAGTAGGATACATACCAGCTACCAGTGTTGCTGAAGGTAGCACAGCTTGGGGCAGTAAAATTTGGGGCGGTGCAGCTGTACCCGTCTTGGTGACTAAACTTTCCCGAGTTTGGCTCCCTTTACCCCCACCTCTTCCTCTACCTCTAATAGGGGGTTCTCCCTAGTTCGGCAAACACATGAATATGATATTAGGTCAATCATCAGGCTAAAATCAGCAATATACTCACAGTTCATCATGTTCAATACTATATTACATTCAACATCAATAAATAATCAAGGTAGATACAATAAAAATCATTTTTTTTCTTATATTATGCAGCACATACCTAATGGTGACGAGGCCTATCTCGTTGGCTAGTCTATAGAATCAATAACCTAGAGCTCTAATACAAGCTGTAGCAATCCTAGATTTCCACTAACCTAAAGCCGCTACTGTTATTATAACTTATGCTCTTATGTGAAATTAAACATTTAAAATGTCATCGTATAACATAAAATACATTTTAAAACACTGCCATGGACTTATGTGTTTGGAATAATATTTAAAACAAGATAAAGACAATAATAAAGATGCGAAAAATAATAGAGAGATAATTGCTGAAGACTTTTGCTTAAAATAATGAGGATCTAGTATCTTCCGAATAGATTTACCTATTTAAATATCTAAGTTATCCTAAAAATAGCTGGAGAGTGCCCAACTAAATCGGTGACATCTCCTACAAAATTGCCACCTAAAACTTTGGTAATCCATTCGACGTGTTTGTCAAATGGTCAAACGAATGTATTTAATCAGCTAATGAAAACGTGTAAATCTAAATAAGAAAAATCTTAGGTTTTATCTAACAGTTCTAACGGGTGTCCAGCCTAAGGAGCTCCAGTATGCTCTCCGAACAAGGAAAGTGGCCCAGCGGTGTACAAACTGACTGGTGAGCCCATACTCGCATGTATGGGCTGTGTGTAGAGTATATGGTACACGTCCAAATTACTCGTTAGAACAGCACAAATAGATTGAAAGATAGGTCCCATCATCTCATTTGCATGTGATTGTTGCATTTAACCTCAATAGTGGGGTCACTTGCTGAGTATTTCTTTAAATACTCAAGCGAGAAATACTCAAGCCATGTGCTACTACATTTTTCAGGTTAAGGCAAGACATTCCTGTACGGCTGACGACGGTATCGCAATTCGAGACCATGACACATGCATAGGATAGTCTTGCTTATAGTAACACGTATGCTCAATGGGAAGATAACATCAATCAAGCGCATGAGTTAATTTAGAGGTTCTCAACATTTCTTTCCTCTAGTGATTTTGTGCATGATCTTCTTAAAATAGAGGGAGAGAATGAGTGTTTGAGGTGCACTATGGACGAACCCATGTTGTCGATAACAACAAGAGTGATATTGAAAAAGAAGGTGGAAGATGGAAGGACGCACTACCCGTTGTCGAACAAACGTCAGACAATGCGATAGGGGATAACTTGAAATCGGGTAGATGTGTAAAACTCTAAATACCTGAATATCGGGTGAAATTGATCGGGGTGCACAATTTTGACTGACATGCTTCTGGAAATATTTTTTACCTTATGGGAGGCATTGAAAGTAAGTACGACTCCTACTTGCTCAATTTAAATTATTTTGAGCTAGAACTTTAATTTATTTGATAATTTAGGTAAGTTTAGTTCGTTACTATGTCTTAATGCGATGTAGTGAGTCCACCTCAGTTGAAATGAACTTTGAAGGACGAAGTCGAACTAGCTTTAGCAATATTTAGAGACTCTAGTTTAGGCCAACCAAGTAAGTGGGTTTATTATCGACTTGGTTGGATGAATTCTATTATGTATGATATTACGTGTCTCGTGGCTCCGACACGTGTCATATATATGAATGATATATGATGCTATGTCATGTTATGTGATACTATGTTATGTTATGCCATGTTATGCTATGTTATACATTGTTAAGCTATGTGATGCCATGTTATGCTATGTTAAAATATGTTAGGCTGTGTCTTGCCATATTATGATATGTTATCATAAGACCAAGACATGTTGTATAGTTATGAAATTGATAATCTATGATTTATAGGCCTTCTTAGACCATGCCATAAAAGCTATGCTATGTACTACAAAATCTTTGAGAATTACTAAGTATAATTCACAGACGTATTTCATACATAAATGGATGTTTGTCTTGTATCATACATTATGCCATGATAATAAGCTATGTGAATCTCATGCATAATTAAGTTACACGTGCATTGGTCACTTACGTGGTTTGCTTAGGTTGAAGCTACTACGACTCCTTGATGCTGGCTTAGCATTTCTCTCTAAAATTCAATTATGCCTAAGGAGTCCAACAATCACCGGTTAGAATTCTACTGTGGAAATTGACTCAACTAGTTAAGCCTAAAATAATTTAATCTTACTCCTAAGAATTTAAACTTTTTAAGCCTAATTTTGCATAAAGTAATTTAAATTTACTCCTAATAATTTAAACTAAGCAAGCCTAATTTTGTATAAAATAATTTAAATTTACTCATAATAATTTAAACTTCTAAGTCTTACGATGCATAGATACTTCACCTAACTCTAAAAATTTAAATTAGCTACAAGGTAGTTATATAACTTTAAACGCTTCTAAAAAATTGAAACTAGGAGAAAAAGGTCCAAACGTATCAGACAAAAGCCAAATCAGGCTAAATGCTGGCCTTCAGCCGTTAGAAAGTATAATATCCGACTAGCTTGACAAGTGGGATGCTAAAATGGAGTGAAGGACCTCTCTTTTGCAGTGGAGGCCAACCTCTCACCTCTTAGCATTATGCAAAGTGGACTATCCATTTTTTATGCAAAGTGGACTATTCCAGGTTGAGTTTTTCTAAAGTTGACTACAATGTTTTGGTGCAAGTTTAGTAGCAATCTTGCACATCTTTGTTCGAGATGTTTTCGCCGGATAATGAAGTTTGGCTTCAAGAAGAATACAACTGTTGGCTCTGCATTTGGGATGTTGATGAGAAGGGTTTTGCTTTTTATAATAGTAAAACAAAGTTATTTGATCTCATTCATTCATGGAGTTCTTAGACCAAACCATAACCTTTCCTCCACTCCACATGATATCTTTTCGTTTCTTTAGAAGTTGTGTACTTACTACAATACTTATCTAATAAAAGCAAGTCTGTTAAATGTTTGAGTTCTCAATTATACCGAGACTTTTAACTAAATAGTGCATGTATGGTAATGAAATATCAAAATTGTTATCGAAAAATAAAATACTAGAGTTCAAAATGAATATACACGTCCCCATTTTATTCAAAAATTTGAAGCACTAAAATGAAGAAACATGAGAAGGAGATATCCCAATGGAGTTAGAAAAAGTATATGATTGGGCATTGGGAGAGAGAAAAAAGGGTAACTTAAGTTTGGGGATGTGGGTAATTCCTTGCTAAATAAAGTTTAACCTATCAAACAAATCCTCTTAAATATTCTTTCATTTTTTTTTTTTTTAGTTTTTCTTTTAATAGCTTTTTACATACAAATCTATCTTTAAAAGTTGTTAAAATATATATATATATGGGGTTCAAAAGAATCCAAATGAAACAAAGACAAATTCTAAGTTGATAAAAAATGAAAACTATGAATAATTTCAATATGATTTTGTTGTTTACTTTTGCATCAACTTCTAACGTTTTCACTTGTTTTGCAATGCAATATCCACATTCTCAATGGAGAGTGACGATTCTTAATTATCAAGACGTACCTTTACTGGCCCATTGCAAATCGAAAAACAACGATTTTAGTAACTAAGGGTGTTGCACTACGACAAATATTTAACGAGACTATATTGTTTTATGTATATCTAAATTTATAGATTTGAGAGTTTTTTTAAAAAAATTTTATTTAACCATGGTGGTGGAATTTCAAAACTCCACAAATTTTAAAAGTATAATATCCCACATAAAAAAATAAAAAAAAATCTAGATAGATGTTTATTTTTTATCTCAATTTCAAGGATTTAATTACAAATTCTTTTAGGTTGGGGTTATTTATTTTTTATTTTTTTGTTAATAAATATATGGCGTGGAGAGGTTGAATGATACTTAACCTCGTCATGGATTCTGATATGGTCTCAACTAGTTGAATTACGCATAACGTATGACTATGTAATTATATAGGCTCTTATAGTTCTAATTTTTTTTTTCATTTTTTCAATTGAATTTGTGCCCATCTGACATAACTTTCAGATATAGGGGAGCATATTCGTCAGTTCAAACAAGAATACAATGAGGAATTGAAAGAGAATGTTTTGCAGACAACATTGTTTTGGTGCAACTTTAACAGCAATTATGGGAAGTTTTCGTTCGAGGTTTTTTGACCAGAGAAGGGAATTTGGCTTGAAGAACGATGCAACTATTCCCACTGCATTTGGCGTGCAGATGAGAAGGATTTTTCTTTATATAATAGCAAAACAAAGGTATTCGAGCTCATTCATCCATGGAGTCCTTAGACAAATCCATCGCCTTTGCCTTACTTCACATCAAATCTTTTCTTTTCTACTTAAGTTGTGTGCTTGCCTAGTACTATTGTTACAAAATGTCCGTTAATCATTTAAGTTCTAAAATATATGAAAACATTTAATATATAAATGAGTACATCTCAATAAAATATTAAAGTTGTTATTGAAGAATAAAATATTACGTCAGCCTTAATATCAAAGTCTAGATTTTTTAGAAAACTTTCAAGCACAAAAATGAAATAAATTTGAAAGTTATACACAATTCTCGAGAATGAAAGAAAAATAGAATCTTTAAAGGCCAAAAAAAAAAAAAACACGATCGCCAGAAAACATGCGTTCACACCTTATGGCGCCACATGTCACTCCTGCAGCCAGAAACTTCTTCGGCTTATGCAGTTCAGATGGCTAGGCTCGGCTTTGCGGCTCAGAATCTAGCTTTTCGGGTTGTTAAAGGGTATTTTGCCCAATTTTTACCGTTCTAACTTTCCTAAAGCTGAAATTTCCTTGTTTATGGAAATTAAATTCAGTATAAGGTTCACTTTCTCGATTTATGTTAAACAAAGGTAAGAAATTGTAGTTTCTAACGAAACAAGATGGAAATTCTAATAGGAAACGACAACTAATAATGCCAAAAGAAATTTCGAGGGATGAAAAGCAAACGTACTCGAATTTATGGAGAACGTCGGCGTTAAGGCCAACCAAGTAAGTGGTCTTACTATCGGATAGGTTTAATGACTTGTTTAATGTATGACGACGACACGTGCCTAGTGGCCCCTGCATGTGTCATTTATTCTTTATATTTATGATGTGTGACTATATTGTATGATGATGATGTACGATGTATGATGATGTTCTTCTGTGATTGGATGATTCTATACAATGTTGTATGATATTTATGATATGACATATGTTTGACATCATTAAATATATGATATGATATGATTGACGAGCAACGTGATGAATTGAAATAATGAACAAACCCGATATACACATGAAAAGTTATGATAGAATGATATGATATAAAGAAAAATGCTAGAGAGGTTGTTATAGAGCATATTGAAAGGAAAGATGTTAGGGACCTCATGTTGTTGGGTTTTATGTCTTAAAACTAATAGTTTGTAAATAAAAACATATTCTATTTTCAATAAAGTTATTATTGATGTTTATTCAGTAAAGATTGTTATTGAATAAAGTGAATTTTACGATCATTAATCCAAATCCTATAAACTAAGAATACTCTGGCTATTGTATGATTACTTGAACTATATGCAGAGACATAAGAGTGGATCAAGTTCAAGTATATAGTAAAAATGATCTATAGTACAGGGATAAGGCTGAGTACCTGATCCAGTAGTCCTAGCCGTAAACGATGGATACTAGGCGCTGTGCGTATCGACCCGTGCAGTGCTGTAGCTAACGCGTTAAGTATCCCGCCTGGGAAGTACGTTCGCAAGAATGAAACTCAAAGGAATTGACGGGGGCCCGCACAAGCGGTGGAGCATGTGGTTTATTCGATGCAAAGAGAAGAACCTTACTAGGGCTTGACATGTCGCGAATCCTCTTGAAAGAGAGGGGTGCCTTCGATCCTAGGGACACTATGGATGCGGCTGACTTTTGTATATGATATAAACAATGTGATCACTAAATTGTACATATGGAGTGATCGCTTATGGATGTATATAATAAAATGATGTAAAATTTACAAGATAAAGTGAAAGTATACACCATCACAAGTAGCAAGTAATAAGTAAATTATCGATTCCACAGGGAACCTCTCTTTTGGTTAATTTTATTTGCTGGAAATTAAATGAGTTTTTACGTAACATTCAAATGGGTGTGGGTGATTTTAACTACATAAACAAAACTAAAACAGAGTGCCACTGCCATCGAAAAATAGAAAATGATGAGAAAATCAACCATAATGAGGAAGGTTCGGCTAAGAGAAATTAAATAGTTAAGTTGTTGAGTTTTAAGGTAGATTTTAGTTCCTTTTAATAGATTCCCAGGAAGTGTCCGAGGGTCATGAATGGTGATTATTTCCATAATAGTTTTAATTTCTATTAACAAGACTCTTAAAACAAGAATTATTTCTAACCCTTCTATTACCCTTCAAGTCTCCTTGCTATGGAACTAGAGCATTAAAGAGGATTTCATTGCTCCCTCACTTCTCCTTAATAAGAAAACAACTATGTATGTTGTAAAGTAGCTAATTAAACACAAATGTAAATCATTAACAACAACTCTTTAATAAACTAAAATCATACCGTCAACCTACTTAAACTATATAAAACTCTCTTGCCTCCCCTATAAAGTTTAACTCTCCATACAAACTGAATTAAACAGATGAATTTACATCTTCATCATGTAAAGTTGATGGAATAAGAAAAAGAATAAGGAAATAGAGAGTTATCCCAGTTTGTTGCCGTTCGTCAATGGAAGTTCCCTCCTCTTGAGCTCTCACGTCCACCTCTTTGCCCTAATCAATCCTTATTGGTCTCCTTTTCCTTCTGCTATCAACAGTTGCTGGATTAGGGTTTTCTTTTTCTTCTCTGGTTTCATAGCAGTTCACTGCAGCAGAGGCTGCTGCTGTGTAATTCAATTTTTGTCCCCAAAGTGTGGCTACCCTCCTCTTTGTGTTCTTTTCCTTTTATATTGAGCATGAGTTCCCCTTAGGGCGGAAAAGGAATAAGTTGTCCACATAGGATGTTCTTCATTGGGTAATTAATGACCCACTTGGACTGTTGATGTAGATTTAAAATTTTCATGTTATCCCCATTTATTTTTAGATTTGCTACTCCCTCATCGTTCAGCATAAATATCTGAAATTTTACCACATAACTCAATTAAATGTACAATCAAGATCGATTTATGCCAAATCATATTTTTTTCATGTTGGACCGCAATAAATGATTTCATGCTCACTAAATAGAATAAATGGGGTAATAAATGAATGGTGAATACGAGTGCAATATATTTAACCACATTTTTGTTTTATTTACGAATTAAACACAAAGAGAGAATCGAAGATATTTAAATAAGATTTAAATATTTTAATCCATATGTGTTGGAATTGATTGGGATTGACATTTGAATTAATATTAAATAATAATTAAAAAGTTTAATTAATGATTTAATATTACTTTAATTTGAAATTTATTATTCAAATTAATTGTTTAATTACAATGATGAATAGTGGAGAAGACAATAATGGTGGTTCAAAACCGGTTCGTGAGTAAAAAAGAATTTGAACTACAAAAGGTTAGTACTCAAACACCTTGAGTTTTAATAATTATGAACATGTTAGTTATTTACTATAATTGATGCTCTAAGAGTGCCTAAGATCCAAATTGCTTCCGCGTGTGTTATATTAACACCATCACATGGTATCATTGTGTGTTCATGCATCGGGGGATACCCCTTCATCTTTTGCGATAGTACGAACGTGTACACTACAAGACAAGGAAACGACCATTATATTTATTATAATGCTACGAAGGTCGCTATTCCTAACGGGTGTCCGACATCAACAGCTCCCAGATAATGCTCGCCTAACAAGAAAGGGGCCCAAGAGGTGTGCGAGCCGACTGGTGGGTCCATACTCGTACGTGTNGGAATTGACGGGGGCCCGCACAAGCGGTGGAGCATGTGGTTTATTCGATGCAAAGAGAAGAACCTTATTAGGGCTTGACATGTCGCGAATCCTCTTGAAAGAGAGGGGTGCCTTCGATCCTAGGGACACTATGGATGCTGCTGACTTTTGTATATGATATAAACAATGTGATCACTAAATTGTACATATGGAGTGATCGCTTATGGATGTATATAATAAAATGATGTAAAATTTACAAGATAAAGTGAAAGTATACACCATCACAAGNAGCAGGGTGACTTACGAAGTATTTATCAAAATACTCAAGTTGAATGGCCAATGATTTAGGTAAATAACGGTGATGTATGATTTCAAATTTTCAACGGCACAGTCTTTTTATATATATATATGTGTGTGTACTTTTATATATATCTCTAAATTTACATAATTGATAGTTTTTTAAAAGAAAAAGTTCAACCACTGAAAATATAATATACCATGGAAAAAAAAGTCATTGTCTATATTCAACTTCTATTGCGATTTATAACAAAATAAATATAGTTCGAATGTTTAATTAGAAGTTTAATAAGGGAAGAATTCTTTAATGCTTTATGGTTTATTACAACTCCATATAGTCTTCGTTATTATTTTTAATTTTTTTTGTAAAAAAAATTAAAAAATGGCAAGTTCAAATTTTTTATCTTGTAATCCATGTCTTTTTTAACTTAATTTGTGCCCCTCTAAAATAAATTTCTAATATAAGGAGCATATCCTTCCGTTCAAACAAGAATACGGTAAGAAATTCTACTTATCTAGAGTCACTACCGTCATCATAAATTAATCATCTTGTCAAGAAATTCTAGTTTAGTGGGTCAAGCGATCGATGGTACAGATGGGCCGAGCGTTAAAGGTGGGCTTCAGGGATTTATTTGTGGCTGCTGGGCTTCGCACTATTCGTGGGTCGAGGCTTGGGTTTGTCTTAATTTGAGTTAGGGGTTGTAATCACGGTTTACAAGAATCTGACCCAACCCAATGGATATTTTCTTCTCCACACGACTGTATGTGAATTTACCGAAACTTTTATCTCTCTTCTCAAGAGCTCCTCGCCGTCGACTTTTGGTCCCTTTTTCCTTCTTCTATCTTTCCTCCCTCTCCCATGAATTCACGAAGTCATGGATGTGACTATTGTTCCAGACCCATGTTTTGTTTCAGATTTCCAAAACACAGGACGATCGTAGGAGTAACACCCAAAAATGAAGGGAATTAGCTCCAACAAGAATAAGCGGCCCATGAAAGACTCAAATGATTAAAAGGAATGAAATTAAAGGATTAGGCAAAAACAAGGGGATTCAGCAAGTCACACCTATACCCTACCAAGTAATCTTAAGGAGTTAAAAAGGCCTTTTTCAAACAAATGGAAAGAGAAAAGTAACCGAAAAGGTTGTTTTTTCGATATCTAAAGAACTCTCTTAGATTTTTAATTCCGGGCCCAGTGAATTTCAAAAGGCTCAAAAAGGAAAAAATGACAAAAAGTGATGAATAATTTTTTAAAAATTATGGAGTTTTTTAAGAAAAATAATAATAAAATATTCCAAATATGGTAAGGAACTTTCTACCTTTTTTATTCCTACTTACTTATGGTCTTAAGGTTATTGGAGATCTTATCATAAATAGTAACCCTACAATCATGCACCCAATAACTTAAAACCTTGGGAATACTTGACCTAAGTCTTACTTGGTCTCGGTAAGGCGTCCCTCGAGATGGATCATAGAGAAACCTTTGGTTCTAATACCATTACTTTCATGACTTCATTTTTAAGCTAGAACGACGCATAGATTGCCACTTGAGTTGACTCGATAGTATAAAAAGACGACAGCGTTTTTACATTAAAAAAAATAATAATAAATAATTTTAAACATAATATACAATATCTTTAAGTTATATCAAAAATAGAGTTCATAACAAAACTATGTTGACATGGATTAAGGTCTCCAAGTTTCTCAAATTTGAATCCCTGTGTTTTTTAATCAGTCAAGAGAACTAGGGCCACACCTCTAGTTGTCTTGTAAATTTTTACTCGCTCGGATTACTAGAGACATTCCATCCTAGGCTACCGTCTGGCCAAACTGATATCCTCACCCTAGTCTTGATTTGTTTTATCTACCTACTCTCTATAGAGAGAATTACATATTTAATAACATGAAGTTAATATATAGATATTCACGCATACAGTCACACGTATACTTAATAGGGCGATAAACATCCATCAAGCACTGGGAAGCCAACGATAACATCCATCAACCTTTCAGACACATGAAGAAAAGTTCGCCATTAGAAAAAATCTGAACTAGCAAGTCCTGTTTTCAAATTTTTGCTTACGTTAACTTGGTAAAGTTTCATTATAATTCTTAAATCTTGTTCGGAAGATTTTTTTTTGGATTAGAAAATACTTTTGAATAAACTAATACAAATAGAAATAAAATGAAAAACAATCCTGAAATGTCCTAAACTAATCTATATGCTACTAAATGGAAATGCAATTAACCTATACTAACCTATGGTTTACTAAAAATTAAATATGAAACTATCCAAGCATCTGTCACGGTCTCATGATTGCGATCTTACAGAAGCGCCTTTGCTTTACCTGAAAAATAAAATAGAGTAGCACTTGGCTTTAGTATTTTAAGAAATACTCAGTAAGCGACCCCCTATTGGGGTTAAAATACAAAGACACGTAGTTACTTGCATGGGACCTATCATAATAGTTTATTTTTCTACAGTGGCTTTCCTAACGAACAACTTGGATGTGTAATTAATTTCTCTACACACGGCTCACATGTGTGAGTATGGACCAACTAGTCGGTTCGCACACCTCCTGGGCTCATTTATAGTCAGACGAGCATTCTTTAGGAGTTGTTGATGCTAGACACTCGTTAGGAGTGGCGACCATCTCGACTACACGATGTCAAACATAATGATCATTCCTCTTCCTATTAGCATACACATCCGGACTACTGTAAAGGAATAAGGTTACCTCCGATGCATGAGCACACAATAAGCATGAGGTCCCAATATCTTTCCATTTTAATTATCCTTAATACAACTCCACTAACGTCTTCTTCCTATCATAACATTTTTCATACCATATCTCATAACTTTTATCATATCATTTATCATTATTCATGCATATGCCGGGGTTGTATTTCATGCTAGTTGTCATTTCTCATGTTAATCATATCATTCATCAAACATATAACTCATATTATATCGTTTTTATGCTTACAGACACAACAATCCATATCGTGCACATATCATATCATATATCATAACAGTCACATAATATATCTCAAGAACGTTTTCAACAAATCAGATCATAGCATATCACATCATAAAGCATATCAATTTATCAAATACAGCATAACAATCACATTGCATAGTATTTTCGTACTATTTCATAATGTCATACATATATGATCTATGACACGTGCAAAACCACGAGCACGTGTCATCATATACCATATTCTTTGTGATTTTTCCTCCATTTCTCTCCCCTCGATTCTCATGGCATTTTTTATGGTGTTTGGATCGTTGCGGCTTGATTTAATGTACTTTCTAACCTCACGATGTCACTAGTCTGTCTAAGTGTATAAGGATGTGGATTTGTTTTGTTTTCTCAACTTCCCCAACTCTCGGATCCTGCGGATGAATTTACGATGTGTTTCTCTCTCTTCCCTAAACTCTTTCTATCGCTTGTTTGTCCTATTTTTCCATGTAGATAGGCTTTGGGGTATTTCGTAGGAGTTGGGGTCATGTGGGTGTCGGGTTTCTCTAGTTGGACTAGTCGTGGTTGTTTTTTCGGGTTCCTCTCTCTCTCTCTCTTCAATTTTCTCTATGTTTTCCCTTTACATTTGTCTAGAGCATCTGGCATGAGATGGGGAGAAGTATGGACTTATTTTTGGTGAGTCGTAAGGATCGAGGAGGCATGTCCAAGAATTTTGGAATCTCATTTGAATTTTTGCAGGTTTTTTGGCGACCGAGCCAAATGTGTATATATATATAAATATAAATATATATTTATTTTTGTATCGTTACAAGATCGGTCAACAACACTAGGGTCTCACCCTTTAATCATCTCTAACAAATCTTCTGTGTTCAAACTACTATAGGCGTTCAATCCTAGGTTACCATCTAGGCAAACAGATATGCTCTCTCTAGTCTTAATTTGTTTCATCTACTTACTCTTTGTGGGGAGAATCACACAATTAATAATCTTACTTATCCATGGGGAGATAACATCAATGAAGGGCATGAGTTAATTGAGAGGTTTTCAACATTTATGTTCTCAAGTGATTTTATGCATAATTTTCTTCTTAAAATAGAGGGAGAGAATGAGTGTTTGAGGTGCACTATTGAAATTGACTCTACTAGTTAATCCTAAAATAATTTAATCTAATTCAACTAGTTAAGCCTAAAATAATTTAATTTTACTCCTAAGAATTTAAACCATTTAAGCCTAATTTTCTTAAAGTAATTTAAATTTACTTCAACTATTAAGCCTAATTTTACATAAAATAATTTAAATTTACTTATAATAATTTAAACGGACTAAGTTTTACTATGCATAAATACTTCACATTTAACTCTAAAAATTTAAATTAGCTAAAAGGTAGTTACACTAACTTTAAATACTTCTGAAAAATTGAAATTAGGAGAAAATGGTTCGAACGTATCAGACAGAAGCCAAATCAGGCTAAATGCTAGCCTTGAGCCGTCAGAAAGTGTAATATCCGACTAGCTTGACCGTTCACGTGGGATGCTAAAATGGAGTGAGGAATCTCCCTTTTGTAGTGGAGGCCAACACCCACTTATCAACATTTTTTAGACTACCCATTTTTTTTTAATTCTAATATTTCGGGAGATTAAACCAGCCCAATAAGTTTAGAGTTCTTATAAAGATTTTAAATCTAAGCTATTTTTACTTGAACTTATTTTAAAAAATTTCACGACCCGTATGTATCAATCACAAGTTAAAAGTATCATCATTACTCACCTCAACTATTTTCTTAATTTGAATATAAAGGACATGTGCTCAATAGAATTTTCACCTCGGGATGAAATGCCTATTTTCAAAATTTTAATATCGTTTATAAATTAAAGTTAAAAAAACAATGATTTTTTTTTTTTATGGACAGTGGGCTAATGTTTCTTAACAAGAGAATAATAAAATTGAAAATAGTTACTCAACACACATAGGTACTATAATTTTAACAAGAAACAAAAAAAAAAAAAATCCTACAACTTTCATATATCTTATTAAAAGTTTCACTTGATATATTGTAGCTTCACGGTCTTTTTTGATGTCATGATCCGATTTTCGAGGCTTCGAATGTTGGACCCAACACAAAAGACGAAGACAAAAGGAAAGAAAATAAAAAAAAGTAAATAAAATAAAAGATAAATTTTGATAAAACTTTAATTGAAATAAATACAAGCTAACAGTAAAATTAAATAAAAAGTTATATCCAAAAAGAAACATGGAAAAATTGGTTGGGGATATAGTTTACCGTAGAAAAACAAAAATGAAAGATTCAAATACAAAAATGAACTGATGCTCTACAACGACCCCCTCCGTGACTGTACATCTCTTAGATGCTCCTCCACCTCAACCAACAACTTGTGAGACCTAAACCTAAAAAAGGAAAAGGGGTGAATATACAAATATACTATGAAACCAACCTATTTGTAGGCTCTTATCTTAGCCTTGATCTAGAAAAAGACCATAAACTTAACACTGGGCTCGAGGGGTATTATTCTTGTTGTGTTTATCTTAGATAGCTAGCTTAACCTACACAGCGGTAATCGATATATGAAGTTAACGTGCAACCTTAACGATTTCTCTCTATCAAGTTGGCACAATGAGTGCTAGCCTACTTATCATCCAAAGGTGGTTGTTGGTAAACCCATCCAACAACTACAAACTCGTACTTAAAAATAATTAATTTTCTCCTATCCTATATACGATCTTGGAGTTTTTTTTTTTTTTTTTTGTCCCACATTTGTTAGGGAGGAGAACAAACCACCATTTATAAGGGGTGGAAACCTTCCCATAGCAAACGCGTTTTAATGCCTTGAGGGGAAGCTCGAAAGAGAAATCCCAAAGAGGACAATATCTGCTAGCGGTGGATCTGAGCTGTTACGATTGGTATCAAGGCAGTCGTGGTTTTTATTCTATAGACTTTTTTTTTCCTAGAATAGAGAGTCGTACACCTCTGTGACTCAGCTCGACAACATGCCTCGCCGCGACCAGGTATGTAGTCTAACCTTGTTTAATAGGTTATAATATGATGTAACGCCACTAAGAACTTGATTTATGTTTTGGGTTAACGCCTTAGGGTGTTAAAAGGGAATATTCCCTCTATATGTTAATGCTAGATTCGAGTTATTGTGAGGAGGTCAAGAGGGGTCATGTTTTAGTTTACTGGCCTTAGGAAGACAAAAAGGTGACTCCGCAGAGTACGTAACGTCCAACCTATAGAAATGTATATGAGACTTTTTAAGGTCCAGTACGAGATGATATACCTATGACCATGCATCCGTGGAGACCACGTAGTAGGCCTAGACAGTATAGAGTTGTCTTGGTGCAAACCACATAGTAGACCCAAACAATATTCATTCTTAGAAGTAAGGGCGGCCACGATAGAAATTAAGCACCTCTCAAGCAAACCATTTTCACGAGTGAGTTTGGTTAAGTTGGTAGTCAAGAAATAAAATTCACCAACAGAGAGAGTGAAGCTATGGAGGCCATGGTCAAGGTTTGTTGGAGTCTTCATAAGATAAATTCAGGTTTATGGACTTCAATAAGTGAGATGTACGTTTTTATGAAACTAATGAGTCACGGGGTTTAGGATATTCCTACTAAAGATCACCTAATGGGATGACAAGTCGCTTTGGACCTTGGTGGAGAGGACCAAGTTCTAAAGCAGTACGTGGTTATCAGGACCATGAAACTGTGTTGTAACCTATCCTTTGGTCAGGGCATGCATTCTCACAAGGTGTAGGACGTTAAACTGTCGAGATAGTCTAGTGAACCCTAGGGTTGAGAATAGCAAGAAAAAAAAATAAAGAGCTATGGCTAGGCCTTCGTTGTCTGAAGGAAGAAAGTCCAGATGGGCGATAGTGAGAACCAACATTTGTGTTAGGTTATCTAGATTACAAAGAGTAGAACTCCAGTTTCACCCATGAGTGTAATGCCAGACTTGTGAAGCATTGTCAAGTAGAGGTGGAACTTCCAAATAACGTGATTTTGGAAATTACCTGAAGGATAGTGACGTGGTGACTTGTAAACAAGTAAGACTAGCAGAGACATGATATGTCTTAGAGAAGACACTAGACGTAGCACCCTCGAAGTTCGAGGGAGGCTAGCTACCATACAAGAGTTTTCAGAGAGTTCCCTAATATCTAGTACAAGAACTTGAAAGGTTCACGTGCTCGAAAAAGAGCCAGTGATGAGATATCACTATGAGAGAAAATGTGTCTAGCTCAATTATAAAAGATACGATAGGGGGTTAACCTAGGTGAACGTAGAGAACTTATGTAAAGGATCTTTACTTCCAAAAGAATCCGTACTTGGCCTAGATGAGTATTAGTACTCAAGCGAGTTACGTAATAGGACGTCTCGCTAAGAAGAAAGTTGGGCAAATGAGATGACACTACGAGGCTATTTTGGAGTAGTAAAGATCGTCTTGATAAGGTAAGGATGTCACCAGACGTGAATTAGAGAAGAATACATACGTAAAGAAACCTTTAGAAGCCACAATGAACATTATGAGTTCATAGTCATGTCTTTGGGTTTAATTAATGCTCTCATAATATTCATGGAGTTGATAAACAAATGAGGAATTCTGGATTATGTTCATTAACAACATCCTGGAGTGTTCTAAGTCTGAAGTGGGGCACGAGGAACACTTGAGGAAAGTTTTAATTCTACTTAGAACTTACCTATTATATGCTAGATTCACTAAGTACGAATTATGACTGCAAGAGGTGGCCTTTCTTGGACACGTGGTATCCTGGCAGGGAATAGCTGTGGACCCTACTAAGACCAAAGCAAAGCATGAAGATCGCTTGCAAATGGTTTTGACTTTTTTGAGAATGCCTCTAGTGTATATCAACTTTTCTAAGTGTGAATTTTGGCTATGAGAAGTAGCATTTTTAAGACATGCGGTCTCAAGAGGGGAAATTTTTGTGGATCCAGCTAAGGTTGAAGCTGTCATGTGGTGGCCAAGGCCGACAACTGTGATAGAGGTAAGAGGTTTTTTTGGCTTGATTGGCTACTACATGAGATTTGTCCAAGACTTTTTGAAAATGTCAGTCGCGAAGATTCATTTGAGAAAAAAAAAAAAAAAAAAAAAAGAAGAAGAAAATTTTGTGTGGACTTCCAAGAGTTGAAAAAGAAGGTGACTGCACCAATCTTCGTAGTGTATAGTGACGCCTCAGCTAAGGGCTTGAGTTGTGTGCTTATGTAGAATGAGTAATTAATTGCGTTCGTTTCTCTAGACAGTTAAAGGAATATGAGTGGAATTATCCTACCGATGTCTTGGAGCTAGGTGTCATGGTGTTCGCAGAGAAGACATGGCGGCATTATCGGTATGGTGAGACTAAGTGTACACTGACCACAAGAACCTTAAATATTTTCTTTTCACTCAGAAGGAGTTGAATATGAGACAAAGGAGGTGGCTTGAGCTAGTGAAAGACTACGATGTTGAGATCCTATATCATCCTGGCAAGGCTAATGTGGTAGTTGATACCTTGAGTAGAAAGACAGCCCACACCTCTGCATTGTTCACTCAACAGGGCAAGCTTCAAGAGGAGATCCTAAGAGCTGAGATTGATTTAATAGTTAAGAACATCACTGCACAACTAGCTCAGTTGACAGTACCGTCCACACTTCATAAA
Source organism: Cucurbita maxima (assembly GCF_002738345.1). Lineage (NCBI taxonomy): Eukaryota > Viridiplantae > Streptophyta > Magnoliopsida > Cucurbitales > Cucurbitaceae > Cucurbita > Cucurbita maxima. Next base: position 39,655 of record NW_019272128.1, on the reverse strand, counting down.
TGCATCATTGATACAAAGGCTATAGATGCCCATCCACAAAGTTTGTGACACCCAAGAGGTTAAGATAGCTCAGGGGTTCTTAATTTCATCTGAATGCGGGCTTTTGTGGCAGTGATACTTGTACGTACCTAGGAATAAAGAAATCCTTAAGGAGGTTATGCCTGAAGCACATGGCACGTCCTACACATTTCACCCTGGTAGTATAAAAATGTATCAGGACCTGAAGAACAGTTAATGGTGGCTAGGAATGAAAAAAAGACGTCACATACTTTGTGTGACATTGTCCCCAAGCCCCAAGACAACGCCCTGTAGGGATGCTGCAACCCTTAAACATACCCAGTGGAAATGAGAGGAAGTGAATATGAATTTCATATTCGATCTACCTTAGACTCGACGTGGTTTTGATGTGATCTGAGTCATTGTTGAAAGACACAAAAAATAGCTCACTTCATCCCGATTAAGAGCACTTTTCGAGTGGATCAATTGGCTTAGTGAATGTCTAACGTCTCAGTGGGTGAAAGTCCCAAGACAACGCCCTGCAGGGATGCTGCACCCTTAAACATACCCAGTGGAAGTGGAAGGAAGTGAATATGAATTTCATATCCGATCTACCTTAGACTCAATGTGGTTTTCATGTGATCTGAGTCATTGTCGAAAGACACAAAAAAATAGCTCACTTCATCCCAGTTAAGAGCACTTTTCGAGTGGATCAATTGGCTTAGTTGTATGTTTGAGAAATAGTTCGGTTGTATGGGGAGCCTACTCCCATTGTGTTTGTTCAGGATGCTAGGTTTACCTTTCATTTTTTTTTTTTTTTTTTTAAGGTTTTGCAGAAAGCCTCGAGTACCCAACCTCGTCTCAATACAACTATCCATCATCAGATAGATGGAAAGATTGAATCAAGTATTAGAGGACATGCTTAAGGCGTGTGTAATGGATTTCGTTGATTGATGGGATGACCACCTATCGCTCATGGAAGTTGCTTATTGCAACAGTTATCAAGCAAAAACTCATATGACTCCGTTGAGGTTCTATATGGGAAGAGGTGTTAGACACAAGTGTTTTAGGAAGAGGATGAAGTCTAACAACTTATGGGACCGAAATTAGTTCAGGTTACCAACGCGACAGTGCAGAAAATCGGATCATGGTTACTTACTGCACAGAGCCAGCAAAAGAGTTACACTGACACTTGAAGAAAGGATCTCGAGTTTGTAGTGAGCAAACATGTTTTCCTATAGGTAACGACCATGAAAGAGGTGTTAAGGTTTGGGAAAAGGGGTAAGCTTAGCCTTAAGTTCATAGGTCCCTTCAAAATCCTTGAGAGGATTGGGGTTGTAGCGTACAGGTTGGCGTGACCACCCACTCTTGTCGCTGTGCATAACGTTTTTCATGTATCTATGTTGAGAAAGTACACGCCAGACCCCACGTACATTAATGAGCACCAAGCACTTCCACTTCGTGAGGATCTATCTTACGAGGAGGCCCCAATCAAAATTATATGTCGAGATGTCAAGCTATTGCGAAACAAGGAGATTCTCCTTGTCAACGTCTTGTGGGGTAATCATCTTGATAACAAGGCTACATGGGAGCAGGAGGATGACGTTAGGAAGTCTTACCCTGAACTTTTTAAGGAACAACTAACTTTCGGGGACGAAAGTTCCTAAGTAGAGGAGAATTTGCAACACCCCGGGCCCAACAGGTACAGTTTGCTCTATCCTTGGGACTAGCACCTTCTTGACAATTGTGAGTTTCTATATTTTATTAGAGGACTTAGAGTGTGATCTTCCTTGAACACGTGGTATCCAGGCAGGGAATAACTGTGGACCTTGCTAAGACCAAAGTAGAGCATGAAGATCGCCTGCAAATGGTTTTGACTGTTTTGAGAATGTGTCAATGTTTCTAAGTGTGAATTTTGGCTTTGAAAAGTAGCATTTTTATGACATGTTGTCTCAAGAGGGGAAATTATCGTGGATCCAACTAAGGTTGAAGCTGTCATGTGGGTACCAAGGCCGACAACTAAAGGTAACAGACTTTTTGGGCTTGATTGGCTACTACACGAGATTTGTCCAAGACTACTCGAAAATGTCGGTTGCGATAACTCAGTTGACCAAAAAAAAAAAAAAAAAAGGAAAAGAAAAACGTTGTGTGGACTTGAGATTGTGAAGAGGCTTCCCAGAGTTTAAAAAGAAGTTGGTGACTGCACCATTCTTTGTAGCGTATAGTGACGCCTCAGCTAAGTGCTTGAGTTGAGTGCTTATGCAGAATGAGAAATTAATTACGTTCATTTCTCTAGACAGTTAAAGGAATATGAGTGGAATTATCCTACCGATGACTTGGAGCTAGCGGTCATGGTGTTCGCACAGAAGTCATGGCAGCATTATCGGTATGGTGAGACTAAGTGTACACTGACCACAAGAACCTTAAATATTTTCTTTTCACCCAAAAGGAGTTGAATATGAGACAAAGGAGGTGGCTCGAGCTAGTGAAAGACTACAATGTTGAGATCCTATATCATCCTAGCAAGGCTAATGTGGTAGCTCATACCTTGAGTAGGAAGACAGTCGACACCTCTGCATTTGTCACTCAATAGAGCAAGCTTCCAGAGGAGATCCAAAGAGCTAAGATTGATTTAGTAGTTAAGAACATCACTGCACATCTCGCTTAGTTGACAGTACAGGCAACACTTAGTAAATGCATCATTGATGCAAAGTCTATAGATGCTCAGCTCCACAAAGTTTTTGACACCCAATAGGCTAAGATATCTCAGGAGTTCTTAATTTCATCTGAATGCAGGCTTTTATGGCAGGGATACTTGTGTGTACCTAGGGATAAGGAAATCCTTAAGGAGATTATGCCTGAAGCACACGACACGTTCTACACATTTCACCCTAGTAGTACAAAAATGCATCAGGACCTGTATAAAAGTTAATGGTGGCTAGGAATGAAAAAAAGACATCAAAGATTTTGTGTGACATTGTCTAACGTCTCAATGGGTGAAAGCCCCAAGACAACGCCCTGCAGGGATCCTGCAACCCGTAAACATACCCAGTGGAAGTGAGAGGAAGTGAGTATGAATCTCATATCTGATTTAGCTAAGACTCGACGTGCTTTTTTTTTTTTTGAAGGTAACCTCGTCTCAATAAAGCCATCCATCATCAGACAGATGGAAAGGTTGAATCAGGTATTAGAGGACATGCACAAGGCTTGTGTGATGGATTTCGGGGGTTCATGGGATGACCACCGATCCCTCATGGAAGTTGCTGATAGCAACAGTTATCAAGCAAAAACTCATATGGCTCCATTGAGGTCCTATATGGGAAGAGGTGTCGGACACCAGTGTTTTAGGAAGAGGATGGAACCCAATAACTTATGGGACCGAAATTAGTTCAGGTTACCAACGCGACAGTCTAGAAAATCAGATCATGATACTTACTGCACAGAGCCGGAAAAAGAGTTACGTTGACACTCGAAGAAAGGATCTCGAGTTTGCAGTGGGCGAACATGTTTTCTTGTAGGTAACGCCCATGAGAGAGGTGTTAAGGTTCGGGAAAAGGGGTAACGCTTAGCCTTAGGTTTATAGGTTCGTTCGAAATCCTTGAGAGGATTGGTGCTGTAGCGTACAGCTTGGCGTGACCACCCCCTCTTGCCGTTGTGCATAATGTTTTTCATGTATCTATGTTGAGAAAGTACACACCAGACCCCACACATATCATTGAGCACGAAATACTTCCGCTTCGTGAGAATCTATCTTTTGAGAAGGCCCCAATCAAAATTATATCTCGAGAAGTCAAGCGATTGCAAAACTAGGAGATTCCGTTGTCAAAGTCATGTGGGATAATCATCATGATAGTGAGGCTACTTGGGTGTGAGAGGATGACGTTAGGAAGTCTTACCCTGAACTTTTTCAGGAACAACCAACTTTCGGGGACGAAAGTTCTTAAGGAGGGGAGAATTTGTAACACTCTCGAGCCCAACAGGTACCGTTCGCTCTATCCCTGTGACTAGCACCTTCTTAACCATTGTGAGTTTCTAGATTTTATTGGAGGACTTAGAATGTGATTTTCGTATTGGTGCAGAAGAAAGAAATGCTCGGGATGCATCAAGGAAATAAGAAAAAATTTAAAAAAAACGGTAATGTAATCGAAATTTGGGTCAAAGTCAACTGAGGGCAAAAGGTTAATTTTGCCACCACACATACCACGTGACCTTGAAGAACGGAAAAAGAAAAGGAAAGAAAAAAAATAGAGAGAGAAAGAGAAAGAGAAAAATCAAGAGGAGTGGTCTTGAGTGTTTGGTCGATCGTTCCAGGCAAGAAATGGGCAAGAACGCGAGGTAAGTCCATGACCTCTCTTGTTTCAAAATTTTACCATAGATCCATGAGTTTTAGATGATTTAAACCATAATAATCTAGTTGCAACATTTTAGGTGAGGAGTCTTGTAAGTTTTTAGAGGAAACACGGCCAAAAATCGCGTCGGAAAACAAAATCATGAAACCGTCCTACTTCGGTAAGAAACTAAATTTTTCTCGGTTTTTAACTTCATTTATGGAAGTTTTAGCTGATTTAAACCATAATAATCTAGTTGCAACAATTTAGGTGAGGAGTCTTGTAAGTTTTTAGAGGAAACAAGGCCAAAAATCGCGTCGGAAAACAAAATCGTGAAATCGTCCTACTTCGGTAAGAAATTAAATTTTTCTTGGTTTTTAACTTCATTTACTAAGCGCAATGAGTATAAAAAAAATAAGATTGATATAGAATTTGACCAGAATCTAGAAAATCGCAAAGATGAGAGGAAGAAGACGAATGGCGGAGGGACGCATGTCAGGAAGGGAGAGGGCCGCTAGTTGCTGGAAAAATGGGACACGTATCAGGCGTGGAATGGCGGAGGAAAATTCCAAAAAATATTGCATCAGGTAATTCTTGAAGAGCGGCGCCAGCCACCAGATCTGTGAACCTGCGTGCGACCCAAATCCATCAAACTAGCTTTAGCAAGTTTAGTTCGTTATTATTTCTTAATGTGATGCGGTGAGTCCACCTCGGTTGAAACGAACTTTGAAGGACGAAGTCGAACTAGCTTTAGCAATGAGATTCTCGTTTAGGCCAACCAAGTAAGTGTATTATCGACTTGGTTGGATGAATTCTATTATGTATGACTTTGCGTGTCTTGTGGCTCCGACACGTGTCATATATATGAATGATATATGATGCTATGTGATACTATGTTATACCGTGTTAAGCTATGTGATGCCATGTTAAAATATGTTATGCCTTGTCTTGCCATATTATGATATGTTATCATAAGACCATGACATGTTGTATAGTTATGAAATTGATAATCTATGATTTATAAGCCTTCTTAGACCATGCCATAAAAGCTATGCTATGTACTACAAAATGTTTGAGAATTATTAAGCATAATTCACAGACCTATGTCATACATAAATGGATGTTTGTCTTGCATCATACATTATGTCAGGATAATAAACTATGTTAATCTCATGCATAATTGTGTGACACGTGCATTGGTCACTTACGTGGTTTGCTTAGGTTGAAGCTACTACAACTCCTTGATGCTAGCTTAGCATTACTCTCTAAAATTCAATTATGCCCAAGGAGTCCAACAATCACTGGTTAGAATTCTATGTGGAAATTGACTAAACTAGTTAAGCCTAAAATAATTTAATCTTACTCCTACTAATTTAAACTATTTAAGCCTAATTTTGCATAGAGTAATTTAAATTTACTCCTAATCATTTAAACTAAGTCTTACTATGCATAAATATTTTACATTTAACTCTAAAAATTTAAATTAGCTAAAACGTAGTTACACTAACTTTAAACGCTTCTGAAAAATTGAAACTAGAAGAAAAGGGTTCGAACGTATTAGACAGAAGCCAAATCAAGTTAAATGCTAGCCTTGCGCCGTCAGAAAGTGTAATATCCGACTAGCTCTATCGTGCAAGTGGGATGCTAAAATGGAGTGAGGGACCTCCCTTTTGTAGTGGTGGGACTATCCTTTTTTTTTTTTTTAATTCTAATATTTTTGGAGATTACACCAATCCAATAATTTTAGACTTCTTATAAAGATTTTAAAATCTAAACTATTTTTACTTGATATGTTTTAAAAGATTTCAAGATGGGTATGTATAATCACAAATTAGTAAGAAACATGAGAAGGAGACATCCAAGTTAGGAAAAGTATATGATTGGCAGTTGGGAGAGAAACCTAAGTTTGGGGATATGTGTAATTCCTTGCTAAATAAAGCTTAACCTAACAAACAAACACTCTTAATATCCTTTCAATTTTTTTTACCTACAAATCTATCTTTAAAAGTTTTTAAAAAGTATCTTTGTTTTAGTGCAATCATCATAAATATAAATATATATATAGTTTAAAACCATCCAAATGAAACACACAAATTCTAAGTTGACAAAAAAGGAAGGCTATGAATAATCTCTATATGATTTTATTGTTTACTTTTGCATCAACTTCTAACGTTTTCACTTCTTTTGCAATGCAATATCCACATTCTCAATGGAAAGTGACGATTCTTAATTATCAAGACGTACCTTTACTAGCCCATTGCAAATCGAAAAACGACGATTTAGGTAAATAAGGGTGTTGCACTATGACAAATATTCAATGAGACCATATTGTTTTATGTATATCTCAATTTCAAGGATTCAATTACAAGTTCTTTTTTTGTTAATAAATATGTGGCGTGGAGAGGTTGAATGATACTTAACCTCTTCATGGATGGGTATATGGTGTCTCAACTAGTTGAATTCCGCACAAATTGGTATTTAAGAATTTTTATTTAATTGAACGTTTGACTGTGTAATTGTATAGGCTGTGATAGTTCTAATTTTTTTTCATTATTTCAATTGAATTTGTGTCCATCTAACATAACTTTTTGATATAGGGGAGCATATTCTTCAGTTCAAACAAGAATACAGTTGGGAGTTCAAAGAGAATGTTTTGCAGACAACATTGTTTTGGTGCAACTTTAACAGCAATTATGGGAAACTTTCGTTCGAGGTTTTTTGGCCAGAGAAGGGAATTTGGCTTGAAGAACGATGCAACTATTCCCACTGCATTTGGCGTGCAGATAAAAAGGGTTTTTCTTTATATAATAGCAAAATAAAGGTATTCGAACTCATTCATCCATGGAGTCCTTAGACAAATCCATCACCTTTGCCTTCCTTCACATCAAATCGTTTCTTTTCTACGTAAGTTGTGTGCTTGCATAGAACTACTCTTACAAAATGTCTGTTAATCATTTAAGTTCTAAAATATATGGAAACATTTAATATATAAATGAGTACATCTCAATAAAATATTAAAGTTGTTATTGAATAATAAAATATTGACTACAGCCTTAATATCAAAGTCTAGATTTTATAGAAAATTTTCAAGCACAAAAATGAAATAAATTTGAAAGTTATACACCATTCTCGAGAATTAAATAATATTAGATTCTATAAATGCAAAAAAAAAAAAAGAAAACAACATGGTCGCTAGAAAACACACGTTCACACCTCATGGTGCCACATGTCGCACCTACAGCCAGAAAATTCTTCGGCTTACGCAGCCAGAAAATCCATCTCTTTGGCTCGCTAAAGGATAGTTTGCCCAATTTTTACCGTTCCAACTATCCTAAAGCTGAAATTGAACGTGTTTATGGAAATTAAATTTAGTATAAGGTTCACTTTCTCGATTTATGTTAAACAGAGTTAAGAAATTGTAGTTTCTAACAAAACAAGATGGACATTCTAATAGGAAACAACAACAAATAATGCCAAAAGAAATTTCGAGGGATGAAAAGCAAACGTACTTGAATTTATGGAGAAAGTCGGCGCTAAGGCCAACCAAGTAAGTGGTCTTACTGTCAGATAGGTTGAATGACTTGTTTAATGTATGACGACGACACGTGCCTAGAGCCCCTGCATGTGTCATTTATTCTTTATATTTATGATGTGTGACTATATTGTATGATGATGATGAACGATGTATGATGATGTTATTCTGTGATTGGATGATTCTATACAATGTTGTATGATATTTATGATAGGACATATGTTTGACTTTATGAGATATATGATATGATAGGATTGACAAGCAACATGATGAATTAAAATAATGAACAAACCCGATATTCACGTGAAAAGTTATGGTAGAATGATATGATATACAAGAAAATACTAGAGGGGTTTGTTGGGTTTTATGTCCAAAAACTCATAGTTTGTAAACAAAAACATATTATATTTTCAATAAAATTATTATTGATGTTTATTCAGTAAAGATTGTTATGGAATAAAGTGAATTATATGATTATTAATCTAAATTCAATAATCTAAGAACATTCTGACTATAGTATGATTACTTGAATTATATGTAGGGACAGAAGAGTGGATCAAGTTCAAGTATATAGTCAAAATGATCAATAGTACAGGGATAAGGCTGAGTACTTGGATCAAGTTCAAGTATATAGTCAAAATGATCTATAGTACAGAGATAAGGTTGAGTACCTTATCCTGGGGACACTATGGATGGGTCCCACTTTTTTATATGACATAATTTAGTACACGGTTAAGGCTGAGTACCTTATCCTAGGGACACTATGGATGTGGCCCGCTTTTCTATATGACATAAACAATGTGATCACTAAATTGTACATGTGGAGAAATGTGTGTGGGGGTGTCCTATGCAATGAGTATTGCATAAGATCGAACCATGAAGAAAATCACTCACTTTATAATGTCGTTTACTGTTGAGACTGATTTTCTTTTCATTCAATGACGTAGGTAACTCGATCTTAATCCTGAGCTAGCCATGAACTCCTGTTTATTCAGAATTATCTTTAGATTTGCATGGGTGAGAGTGTCTCGAGTTTGCCGACTCAATAGGCCTCCCATTTCAGGGGCAAGACTGGGTGAATGGTTGGGGACGTGGGGTGCAAGATGGAATTCACTCCTACCTACTTTTAGGGATAGAAGAGAGGTAGTTACCTTAAGTACTAACTCCAGGTCTTGAACATGGGGCCCCACCGTCTCATTGGCTTGAGAGGGATTTTGTTTATCAGTTGGATCACAAACCAATTGTTCATTAGAGGCTTAGTGGGACATAAGGAACAAGAAGTAACTTCAGGGTAAAACGATAAATTGACCCATCTCTAGTTATGAACAACCTGTGAAGGATCAACTTACTAATTATGGTTATATCAAATGGACAGAAATATATCCATAGTGAGGGGAGTGCAACTACTAGGCTATAGTGGAGTGTCCTAATAGTTAACAAATGTTGGTTAATAAGGTTAATGAGTTTAACCGATTAATCTTGGATCGTTGGAGCCCATGAAATATAGGTCCATTAGGTCTCTCTACTATCTCATATCGGACTAAACCATAGAATAGTGTGACGAGTGAGTTCAAAGTGTTCGAGTTCAAATTAGGGAATATGCTCTACATATATACGATATATTTAACCGTATTTTTGTTTTATTTACGAATTAAACAAAAAAAGAGAATCTGAGATATTTAAATAAGTTTTAAATATTTTAATCAAATATATGTCGGAATTAATTGGGATTGACATTTGAATATTTAAATATTTTAATCAAATATATGTCGGAATTAATTAGGATTGGCATTTGAATTAATATTAAATATTAATTAAATAGTTTAATTAATCATTTAATATTACTTTAATTTGAAATTAATGGTTGAATTAAAATGAAGAAAGTCAAAATGTTGACTTCATTTCATGAAAAAATCCGTATTTGAGTTAGTAGAATTTTGAGGTGTCAAAATTTGGTTTAACCAAACTTGCATGCTTGCCAAATGAACCCCACAAATTTGAGAAGAATTTTGAGGGTCAAAATTTGGTTAACTCAAACTTGTATGCTTGCTAGATCATCCCAAACATTTAAGTAGAATTTTGAGTGTCAAAATTTGGTGATCTCAAATTTGCATGAACATGCAAACATGACTTTATAAATAGAGTGATCAAGGTAAATCGAACTTCTCCCTTGGAAAAACCTTGATAAAAACTCTCACAAACTCTCTCTTCATATATATTAAATCCCTCCCAATTTTAGTCACTCACCGTATTTCTCAATCCCATTCTAAGGCCGGAGAATAGTGGAAAAGACACTAGTGGTGGTTCGAAACCGGTTCATGAGTAAAAAGGAATTTGAACTACAAAAGGTTAGTACTCAAACATCTTGAGTTTTAATACTTATGAACATGCTAGTTATTTACTATAATTGATGTTCTAAGAGTGCCTAAGATCCAAATTGCTTCCGCATGTGTCATATTAACTCCATCAATTGGTATCAGAGCAAGTTTTAGGCACTTTATTTACATTAATTTCAACAGGGTGGGTACCATTTCATGAATGAAATTTTGTGGTTGCTAAAGTGGATGTTTTTGGTTTTGGCATTTTTTTTATGCTTCCATTTGATACAATTATTTAACAAGCCTAATGTTTACGGGCTTTAATGAGTGAAGAAAGGTATGTAATTTTTATGGAGTCATTAGAGTCCAGTTTAGGTTGTAATTGATAAAAAATGGAAGAGAAAGCAAGCTGAACCGAAGAAGAAGATGGAAGAGGCGGTTCGGGTGTTTTTCTGTCGTTCGGGTACTGTTCAGCGCTTTTAAGGGTTGGTTCACTCGGTTCATGATCCTCGGGAGAAGTTCAATGTAATAATTTAGTTAATTGCTTTAAAATGCCAAAACCAATCCACTTTAGCGTGTTTAATTATTTATGCATTATGAATGTATGTTTTAATGAAATAGAAAATGTATATGCATAAAGTATGTCATATCTATTTAAAATCCCACCATATGCTAAGCATCATGCATTCCAAGTATGTTATAAGTGTTATAATGTATAGTATGCATGTTGAGGGTTCTATGAGTGATAGATATAAATTGTTATATTATTGCATGGAATGGATGATTATATAATTGTTATATAAAGCATGTTAGATGCATGTTATAGGTTATTTTCAACATCATAAAATGAGATAGACGTTAAAGTATATAATAAAGATAAGTGCATGCTCACTTAGGTTAAGAACCAAGCACAATCAATTTTAATAGTTAAAATAGGTCGATGTCTTATAAAATTGCTATTACAAGAAAGCTCACCTGGCACAATCTTGTCTAAGACTGGAGGTACTTAAGTTGATGGTTTACGAAACACTTACTACCTGGAAATCGGACTAGTACTTGAGCTTAGTTAGCCAAGTTTTATGAGCATGCTTCAGTGATATAAGTTTTAGAAAAAAAACCTAGACTTAAGTTATATTTAATTAGCTGGAATATACCTAAGTAATGAGTATACCCAACCATTTAAAATACTTTGTGGGAGGAAAAAGGTATATGAGATACATCAATTTCCTTTTACGCTCTCTGAAAAATTCACACCGTGAGATTCATGCTCGACCTCGTGTCGCCCTAGGAGCGTCCTCCATTTAGAAAGTATTTGCATAAGTCAATAACAAGGTGAATAAAGAAAGTATTTATAATAATTGGGAGAAGGAAGTATATCAACACGTCCTATGGTCTCCACCACTAGGTTGCACTGTGAGATTTCCATGTTCCGACTGCATGTTGCCCTAGAGCAACTACCAATTCAGAGGGTCGTAACATGGGAGTCGAAACAACGCAAACTCCAGAAATGGATAGGATTTCTTAGGTCCATTCCCAACTTTGGTTGTTTTATATTCGATAGCGTTGTTGGGACCGATCTCTGAGGTCTGAAATTGGTGGGTCACACTTAGAAGAATTACTAAGAGTTAGTATATTCTTGACCAAAATAGCGATTACTAGGAACAAGAGTTATTCTGGGATTAGTGTTTAAGTTAAGAATGTCTTGGTTGAGTGAAGAAGTGATTAATTGCCCCTCGGTAGCAGTTGCTCTAACTCACTAAAGTATCATTGCAAATTAATAATTTTTGGGTACATTATTACATTTGCTAAACCTGATTGGATTAAACAGGATTAAATCAAATAAGTAATATAATTTTCTTTATATCACAGCATGACAAACTCAATAGTACAATTACTCGCTTATGAGAAATTAAACGACAACAATTACGCAACTTGGAAATCAAACCTAAACATAATACTTGTAATTGATGATTTAAGGTTTGTTTTAACTGAGGAATGTCCTCCAAACCCCAGCTCAAATGCAAACCGAACAGTTTGGGATGCATATGACAGATGGACAAAGGCATATGACAAAGCCCGAGTGTACATTTTAGACAACATATCTGATGTTTTGGCTAAGAAACACGATGTCATGGGTACTGCTAAAGAGATTATGGAATCTCTAAAAGGGATGTTTGGACAACCGTTCTTCTCCCTTAGACATAACGCCATAAAATACATTTACAACTGCTGTATGAAAGAAGGGACCTCAGTTAGAGAACATGTCCTGGACATCATGGTCCATTTCAATGTGGCAGAAGAAAATGGCATTGTCATTGATGAGAAGAGTCAAGTCAGTTTTATCATGGAGTCTCTTCCAAAGAAATTCTTTCAGTTCCGCACAAATGTGATGATGAACAAGATAGAAAGTAACTTGACTACTCTTCTTAATGAGCTAAAGACTTATCAGTTCCTCTTAACGAACAAGAGACAAACAGGAGAAGCAAATGTTGTTATCTCTAAGAAATTACTACGAGGATCGTCCTAAAAAATAAGTCTGGACGTTCAACTTCTAAAAGTGTTTTGATAAAGAAGAAGGGTAAAGGGGAAAATAAGATTCCTACTGACCACAAACACAAGGTTCAAAAAGCAGATAAAAGGAAATGTTTCCATTGCAATGAAAATGGGCACTGAGAGAAATTGCCCAAAATACCTTGCAGAGAAGAAAGTCGAAAAGACACAACAAGATAAATATGATTTACTCGTTGTAAAAATATGTTTAGTAAGTATTATAACTCAACTTGGATACTAGATTCAGGGGTCATTAATCATATTTGTTCTTTTTTTCCAGAAAACTAGCTCCTGGAGAATGCTTACGGACGGCGAGGTAACACTTAGGGTTGGAATAGGAGAGGTTGTCTCAACAAGATCATTAGGAAATTTAAAATTATTTTTTGGAGATATATTCAGTATATTAGATATTGTACTTTTTGTTCCTAAAATGAAAAGAAATTTAATATCTATCTCTTGTTTATTAGAACAATTGTATAAACTATCTTTTGAAATCAACGAAGTGTTCATTTGCAAAAGAGGTATTCATATTTGTTCCATAAAACTAGAAAACAACTTATATATGTTAAATTGGAGTGAAACAAAAGCTATTTTAAAAACCGAGATGTTTAAAATAGTTGAAACTCAAAATAAACGACAAAAGCTTTCTCCCAATACCTATCTTTGGCACTTAAGACTAGGCCACATTAATTTCAATACGATTGAGAGATTGGTTAAAAGAGGACTTCTAAATGAGTTAGAAGACAACTCTTTACCTCCATGTGAGTCTTGTCTTGAGGGTAAAATGAATAAACGACCGTTTTTCGAAAAAGGTTATTGAGCTAAAGAAACCTTAGAACTCGTGCATACAGATCTCTGTGGTCCAATGAATGTCAAAGTATGAGGAAGGTATGGATATTTCATCAGTTTTATTGATGATTATTCATGGTATGGCTATCTTTACGTAATGCATCACAAGTCTGAAGCTCTGGAAAAATTCAAAGAGTATAAGACTAAGGTTGAGAATCTATTAGGTAAAACTATTAAAACACTTCGATCAGATCGAGTTGGAGAGTATATGGACTTAAGATTTCAGGACTATATGATAGAACATGGAATAACGTCTTAACTCTTAGCCCCTAGTATGCCTCAGCAAAATGGTGTATCTGAAAGGATAAATAGAACTCTATTAGACATGGTTCAATCTATGATGAGTTTTGCTCAATTACCTGATCTGTTTTGAGGATATGTAGTGGAGACTGCTACATACATTTTGAACATGGTTTCTTCTAAGAGTGTTTCAGAAATACCTTATGAGTTATGGAAAGGGCGTAAAGGTAGTTTACGTCACTTCAGGATTTTGAGATGCCCAACAAATGTGTTGTTGCAAAATCCCAAGAAATTAGAACGTCGTTCAAAATTATGTTTATTCGTAGGATACCCCAAAGAGACGAAAGGTGGTTGTTTTATGACGCTCAAGAAAATAGAGTGTTTGTATCAACAAACGCTACATTCTTAGAGGAAGACCACGTAAGAAACCACCAACCTCGTAGCAAACTAGTATTAAGTGAGATTTCTAAAGAAGCTACTGATAAAACAACAAGAGTTGTTGATGGAGATGGCACTTCTGGTCAATCACATCCTTCTCAAGAGTTGAGAATGCCTCGACGTAGTGGGAGGGTTATAACTCAACCGAATCGTTACTTGGGTTTGGCAGAAACTCAAGTCATCATACATGATGATGGCGTTGAGGATCCATTGACCTATAAACAAGCAATGAATGATGAAGATAGAGATCCGTAGATTAAAACCATGAATCTTGAAATGGAGTCAATGTACTTCAATTTAGTCTAGGAACTTGTAGATCAACCAGATGGGGTAAAACCTATTGGTTGTAAATGGATCTATAAGAGGAAACAAGACCTAACCGGTAAGGTACAGACCTTTAAAGCTCGACTTGTAGTAAAGGATTATACCCAAAGAGAGGGGTTGGACTATGAAGATGACATGTGCAGAACCATAGGGCACGTGTCAACATAAAATATAACTAGGCCGATGTTCTGTCGTTATCCTTAATGAAAGTCCATTGAAATTCAAGTCAACCTATGTGAGCCCATGACATCAGTTTCAAGTTTGAACTCCATAAAATTATTTCTCTAATTTACATTGGCCATGGTTAAATTATGATATTTAGGCTAATTTTGTTAATATATTCCTACTCCAAATCATCCCATTCTATTTTTATTTTTTTTTTCTTTTTTCTTTTCTTTTTCCGATAACAGTATTTTTAATTTTCATCTCTATTTCATTTTTTTCTTATTTACTTTCTCTTCCTTTAGTTAACCATTATATTCTTAGCTTTTAATTTAATCAATTCATTTTGTTGTATTCTTTTTCTATAATTCATATAAAATTATTGACAATCTAAATCATTGAGAATTAGGAGATCTAAAATATAATTGGTTGTGATTTCCTAAAATATACTGTGGGAATTGTCAGCAGATATCAGTCCAATCCGGGACGTGCTCATTTGACTGCCGTTAAGAATATCCTTAAGTATTTTAGGAGAACGAGGGACTATATGCTAATGTACAGTGCTAAAGATTTGAACCTTATAGGGTACACTGACTCAAATTTTCAGACTGATGTAGATTCGAGGAAATCGACATTAGGATTTGTCTTCACTCTGAACGGAGGAACAATAATATGGAGAAGCATAAAGCAAAGTTGCATTGTTGATTGCCCCATGGAGGCTGAGTATTTTGTTGCTTGTGAAACAGCGAAAGAATCTGTATGGCTTAGGAAGTTCTTAACTGATTGGGAAGTCGTTCCAAATAAGCATCTTCTCGTCACTCTTTATTGTAACAACCCTAGAGTAGTTGCAAATTCAAAAGAACCAAGAAGCCATAAGCAAGGAAAACATATTGAGCGCAAATATCATCTCATAAGGGAGATTGTGCAATGAGGAGATGTGTTTGAAGGGCACCTAGTGAGTCTAGGACTACGAGTTATGTAATCTAGGGCAAGTGGGAGAAAAGGCATGAGTATGTGATGCCCTACTTTATTGTATTTATGTATTTCTCCTTACTCAACTTTATAAAACCCCACTAGAGTTTTAATCCAAGTGGGAGTTTGTTGGGTTTTATGAAATAAAACTCATAGTTGGTAAACAAAAACATGTTCTATTTTCAATAAAATTATTATTGATGTTTATTCAGTAAAGATTGCTATTGAATAAAGTGAATTTTACGATTATTAATCTAAATACAATAAACTAAGAACACTCTGACTATAGGATGATTACTTGAACTATATGTAGAGACATACGAGTGGATCAAGTTCAAGTATATAGTCAAAATGATCTATAGTACAAGGATATAGTTGAGTACCTTATCCTGGGATACTATGGATGCGGCCCACTTTTCTATATGACATAAACAATGTGATCACTAAATTGTACATGTGGAGACATGTGAGTGGGGGTGTCCTATGCAATGAGTATTGCATAAGATCGGACCATGAAGAAAATCACTCTCACTTTATAATGTCGTTTACTGTTGAGACTGATTTTCTTATCATTCAATGACCTAGGTAACTCGATCTTAATCCTGAGCTAACAATGAACTCCTGTTTATTCGAAATTATCCTTAGATTTTCATGTGTGAGAGTGGCTCAAGTTCGCCGACTCAATAGGTCTCCAATTTTAGGGGTAAGACTAGGTGAATGGCTGGGGACGTGGGGTATAAGATGGAATTCACTCCTACCCACTTTTAAAGATAGAAGAGAGGTAGTTCCCTTAGTACTAACTCAAGGTCTTGAACAAGAGGCCCCACCCTCTCATTGGCCTAAGAGGAATTTGGTTTTTGGTTGGACCAAAAACCAATTGTTCATTAGAGAATCAGTGGGACATAAGAAACATGAAGTAACTTCAAGGGTAAAACGATAAATTGACCCAGCTCTAGTTATGAACAACCTATGAAGGATCGACCGACTAATCATGATTATATCAAATGGACAAAAATATATCTATAGTGAGGGGAGTGCAACTACTAGGCTATAGTGGAGTGTCCTAGTAGTTAACGAATGTTGGTTAACAAGGTTAATGAGTTTAACCAGTTAATCTTGAATCGTTGGAGAGCATGAAATATAGGTCCATTAGATCCATCTGCTAGCTCATATCTGACAAAACCATAGAATAGTGTGATGAGTGAGTTCGAAATGTTCGAATTCAAATTAGGAAATATGCGCTACATATATACGATATATTTAATTGCATTTTTTTTATTTACGAATTAAACAAAAAGAGAGAATATGAGATATTTAAATAATATTTAAATATTTTAATCAAATATATGTCAGAATTGATTGGGATTGGCATTTGAATTAATATTAAATATTAATTAAAGAGAAAAATTAATGTTTTAGTGATTAAGGTACATGGAACTTCTCCCTTTAAAAAACCTCGGGAAAAACTCTCACAAACTCTCTCTTCATATATACTAAATCCCTTACAAGTTTAGTCACTCACCAGATTTCTCAATCCCGTTCTAAGGCCGGAGAATAGCGGAGAAGACACTAGTGGTTGTTCGAAACTAGTTCGTGAGTAAAAAGGAATTTGAACTACAAAAGGTTAGTACTCAAAGACCTTGAGTTTTAATAATTATGAACAAGCTAGTTATATTAACTCCATCAAAGAAAAATGTTGGGACCTCGTGTATCATTGTGTGTTCATGCATCGAGGGATACCCCTTCATCTTTAGCGATGGTACGAACGCGTACACTACAGGACAAGGAAACGACCATTATATTTGTTATAATGCTACGAAGATTGCTATTTCTAATGGGTGTCCGACATCAACAACTCCCAGATAATGCTCGTCTAACAAGAAAGGGGCCCAAGAGGTGTACGAGCCGACTTGTGGGTCCATACTCGTACGTGTAGACAGTGTGTAGAGCAGTAAATACACATCAAATTGACCCCGCTTAGTTTAGCTGCCTAAGAAATATAGATTGATATGATAGGTCTCACTCATGATTGCATGTGCTTGCATTTAATCCCAATAGTAGGGTGATTTACTGAGTATTTATCAAAATACTCAAGTCATGTGCTACTCTTATTTTTCAGGTAGAGGCAAGGCTCCCCTGCACGACTAACGATTGGGGAGTTTGCAAAATTTTAATTTCGTAGACTCTACAGTGTAGTAACAGTATGCATTTAATTTTGTTGCATATAGGTTAGTATAGGGCAGTTTTACTTTATGTCATTTTAATTTTTGGTATTTTATTTTAAAGACCTTCTAGAAAACATGTAAGTCCACAAAAACGTTTTATGATAAAGTTTTGAATGAAGTATTTTCCCATAAAATATTTTATGATATGTATATAGTAGCGGCTTTAGGTTAAATAGGAATCAAGGGCCATTATAGATTCTAAAACATCAAAAAATGAATGCTATGAATTGTCTCTGTGTGATTTTGTTGTTTACTTTTGCATCAACTTTTAATGCCTTTACTTGTTTATCTCTCCAATCTTGGGGGTCACCTTGGAAAGTGACAATTCTCAATTATAAGGAAGGAGAACTTCTAACGGTCTATTGCAAGTTGAAGGTCAATGATTTAGGTAAATAAGGGTGATGTAGGATTTCAAATTTTCAACGACACCGTCTTTATATATATATGTACGTTTATATATATCTCTAAATATATAATTGATGGTTTTTTTTTAAAAAAAAGTTCAACCACTGGAAGTATAATATACAATGAAAAAAAAAAGTCTATCGTGGATATTCAACTTCTATTGCGATTTATAAAAAAAATAATTATAATTTGAATGTTTAAATAGAAGTTTAATACTTTAAGTTCAAAAGTGAAGAATTCTTAATGCTTTATGGTTTATTACAACTCCGGGTTATTATTATTATTTTTTTTTTTGTTAAAAAAAAAAGTGGCAAGATCAATTTTTTTATCTCTTAATCTATGTCTTTTTTAACTTAATTTGTGCCCATCTAACCTAAATTTCTAATATAAGGAGCATGTCCTTCGGTTCAAACAAGAATACTATAACGACCCTAGATTTCTACTTATCTAGAGTCACTACCGTCTATCATAACTTAATCATTTTGTGAAAAAATTCTAGTGGTAGTGGGTCATGCGATCAATGGTACAGGTGGGCCGAGCATTACAGGTGGGCTTCAGGGATTTGTTCTGGATGCTGGGCTTCGCACTAGTCATGGGTCGAGGCTTCGGTTTGTCTTAATGTGAGTCAGAGGTTGTAATCACGGTTTACAAGAATCTGACCCGACCCGATGGATATTTTCTTCAACACATGGCTATATGTGAATTTACCGAAACTTTTATTTGTCTTCTCAAGAGCTCCTCGCCGTTGAATTTTGATCCCTTTTTCATTCTTCCTGTCTTTCCTCGCTCTCCCATGAATTCACAAAGTCATGGATGGGACTACCATTCCAGACCCATGTTTCGTTTCAGATTTCCAAAGCACACTGACGATTGCGGGCGTAACACCCAAAAAATGAAGGGAATTAGCTCTAACAAGAATAAGCCGCCCATGAAAGATCCAAACGATTAAAAGGAAAGAAATTAAAGGATTAAGCAAGAACAAGGGGATACTTATGGTCAGGGTCTTAAGGTTATCTCAAATCTTATCATAAATAATAACCCTACAATCATGCACCCAGTAACTTATAACCTTGGGAATACTTGACCTAAGTCTTAGAGGTGTACTTGCTTGGTCTCGGTAAGGTGTCCCTTGAGCTGGATCATAGAGAAACCTTTGGCTCTAATACCATTATTTTCATGACTTCATTTTTGAGCTAGAACAACGCATAGATTGCAACTAGAGTTGACTCCATAGTATAAAAAGACGACAGAGTTTTTACAAAAAAAAATAATAATAATAAATAAACAATTTTAAACATAATATACAATATCTTTACATTATATCAAAATAGAGTTCATAACAAAACATTTAAAACAAAACTATGTTAGACATGGATTCAGGTCTTCAAGTTTCTCAAATTTGACTACCTGAGTTTGAATCATTAAGAGAACTAGGGCCACAACTCTGGTTGTCTTGTAAATTTCTACTCGCTCAGACTACTAGAGACATTCCATCTTAGGCTACCGTCTAGCCAAACTAATACCCTAACCCTAGTCTTAATTTGTTTTATTTACCTACTCTCTACCGGGAGAATTACACATTTAATCACTTGAAGTTAATATATAAATATTCATGCGTACAGTCACACGTATGCTTAATGGGGCGATAACATCCATCAAGCACCCGGAGGCCAACGATAACATCCATCAACCTTTCAGGCACATGAAGAAAAGTTCGCCATTAGAAAAATTTGAACTAGTAAGTCTTGTTTTCAAATCTCTACTTACGTTAATTTGGTAAAGTTTCATTATAATTCTTAAATCTAGCTCAAAAGATTTAGTTTTGGATTGGAAAATACTATTGAATAAACTAATACAAATAGAAATAAAATGAAAAACAATCCAAGTGAAATGTTCTAAACTAATTTATATGTTACTAAATGGAAATGCAATTAACCTATACTAACCTATGGTCTACTAAAAATTAAATACGAAACTATCCAAGCATCTGTCACAGTCTCATGATTGCGATCATACAGAAGCGCCTTGCCTTTACCTGAAAAATAGAGTAGCACTTGACTTTAGTATTTTAAGAAATACTCAGTAAGCGATCCCCTATTGAGGTTAAAATACAAAGACACATAGTTACTTGCATGGGACCTATTATAATAGTTTATTTTTCTAAGGTGGCTATCCTAACGGTGCAACTTGGATGTGTAATTAATTTCTCTACACAGGCCCACATGTGTGAGTATGGACCTACTAGTCGTTCGCACACCTCCTAGGCTCATTTATAGTCTGACGAGCATTCTTTAGGAGTTGTTGATGCTAGACACCCGTTAGGAGTAGCGACCTTCCGGATGTCAAACATAATGATCGTTCCCCTACCTATTAGCATACACATCTAGACTACCGTAAAGGAATAGGGTTACCCCCGATGCATCAGCACACAATAATGCACGAGGTCCCAATATCTTTCCATTTTAATTATCCTTAATACAATCCCACTAGTGTCTTCTTCATATCATAACATTTTTCATATCATTTTTCATAACTTTTATCATATCATTTATCATAACTTTCATGCATTTTCCGGTGTTGTATTTCATGCTAGTTGTCATTTCTCATGTCAATCATATCATTCATCAAACATATAACTCATATCATATCGTTTTTATGCTTTCAGACACAATAATCCATATCGTGCACAAATCATATCATATATCATAACAGTCACATAATATATCCCAAGAACGTTTTCAACAAATCATATTGCATAGTATTTTCGTACTATTTCATAACGACATACATATATGATCTATGACACGTGCAAAACCACGAGCACGTGTCATCATTGATGGTGCTAATATAACACATGTGGAAGAAATTTAGATCTTAGGCACTTTTAGAAAATCAATTATAGTAAATAACTAGCATGTTCATAAGTATTAAAACTTAATGGGTTTGAATACTAATCTTTTGTAGTTCAAATTCCTTTCTCCATTACCCTCCGACCTTAGAACGGGATTGTGGAATCCGGTGAGTGACTAAACTTGGGGAGATTTTGTATATATGAAGAGAGTGTTTGTGAGAGGTTTTTCTCAAGGTTTTTCACCAAGAAGAAGACATTT
This sequence comes from Cucurbita maxima, assembly GCF_002738345.1. Taxonomy (NCBI): domain Eukaryota; kingdom Viridiplantae; phylum Streptophyta; class Magnoliopsida; order Cucurbitales; family Cucurbitaceae; genus Cucurbita; species Cucurbita maxima. The sequence goes on along the minus strand of NW_019272128.1, from coordinate 18,205 downwards.
CATGTATAATGATCACTCTATTTATAGAGTCATGTTTGCATGTTCTTGCAAATTTGAGATCACCAAATTTTGACACTCAAAATTCCACTCAAATTTGTGAGGTTTATTTGGCAAGCATGCAAGTTTAGTTAAACCAAATTTTGACACCTCAAAATTCCACTAACATGGATTTTTCCATTAATTGAAGTCAACATTTTGACTTTCTTCTTTTGATTCAACCATCCATTTGAATTATTAATTTCAAATAAACTAATATTAAATGATTAATTAAACTATTTAATTAATATTTAATATTAATTAAACTATTTAATTAATATTAAATATTAATTAAACCATTTAATTAATATTTAATATTAATTCAAATGCCAATCTCAATCAATTCCGACATATATTTGATTAAGATATTTAAATCTTATTTAAATATCTCAGATTCTCTCTTTTTGTTTATTTTGTAAATAAAACAAAAATGCGGTTAAATATATCGTATATATGTAGCGCATTCTTCATAATTTGAATTCGAACACTTTGAACTCACTCGTCACACTGCTCTATGGTTTAGTCCGATATGAGCTAGCAGAAGGACCTGATGGACCTCTAGATCATGGGCTCCAACGATCCAAGATTAACCGGTTAAACTCATTAACTTTGTTAACCAACATTCATTAACTACTAGGACATTCCACTATAGTCTAGTAGTTGCACTCCCCTCACTATAGATATATTTCTGTCCATTTGATATAACCATGATTAGTAAGTCGATCCTTCACAGGTTGTTCGTAACTAGAGCTGGATCAATTTACCATTTTACTCCTGAAGTTACTTCTTGTTTCTTATGTCTCACCGATTCTCTAATGAACAATTGGTTTGTGGTCCAACCAGTAAACCGAATCCTCTTAGGCCAATGAGAGGGTGGGGCCCCTTGTTCAAGACTTGGAGTCAGTACTTAAGGGAACTACCTCTCTTCTATCCTTAAAAGTGAGTAGGAGTGAATTCCATCTTGCACCCCACATTCCCAGCCATTTACCCAGTCTTACCCCTGAAATGGGAGGGCTATTGAGTCGACGAACTTGTGCCACTCTCACCCATGAAAATCTAAGAATAATTCCAAATAAACAGGAGTTCATGGTTAGCTTAGGATTAAGATCGAGTTACCTAGGTCATTGAATGAAAAGAAAATTAGTCTCAACAGTAAAATTTATAACACGAAACTTCATTCTTATTCAATGTGGCATGAATTGAAATATCTTTTGATAATTTAAACAATATTTTCTTCACATCTTCATTGAAGCATATTGTATGATTGATGTCTCTTGGTTCATATCACCAAGTCAAGAACAAGTGGGCCTAAGTACTTAGAATAAGAAACAAGAACAAGAACAAGACAAGAAAGAGTGTGGTATCCTAGCATATCAACGACATACATTCACGTTCCAAGCTAAGCGCCATACATAGCATGCATTCACGTTCGCATGATTTAATACTTAAGCACATTAAACTAGCATACAATTTAATGACACGTGCAAATCCACGGACACGTGCCAACATAAAGCAAATAATGCGTAAACTACGATGGGTGAGCCACTTACTTGGTAGGCTTTAGCCGAAGTACTCCCTAGAATATAATGTAAGCTCCTAGCTCCTCGTAATCGTTCTACACTTCCATTGGTGGTCGGTTGCTATTGGTTCATTCGTCACTTTCGTTAGTATTTCACAAATATAATTAATTCCCAACTTGAATTTGTGAAATACTAACTTAAAATGTTCTATTTTACCTTAAATAGGGCTGAAACTAAGTCCGGGATGGTCGGAACGGTGACAAACGGGCTGGAAATAGGTTTCCCAAGCTGAATATGCCGTCGGAGCCGAGAAACCACCACCGAGCCGATTGAGCCACCGGAGCCTAGGGGAGCCGCGCTGCAGACGTGCCACGTGGCACAATCAGAGAGCGACGTGTGTGCAGGGGTCTCAGGTCGAGGCGCGGGTTTTCAGATTGCTCACGGGTTTTGGGTCATACGCGGGTGACTGGCCATTTGCGGGTGATGGGTTGTTCGCGGGTGATGGGCCGTTCGTGGGTGATAGGCCATTCGTAGGTGTTGGGTCGTTCGTAGGTGACAGGTCGTTCGCGGGTGAAGGAAAAATGTAGGCGAGCTGGGCTTATGAGCTTTGGGCTGATTTGAGGGGACTAGGTTCGGTTTGGGTTACGGGATCCAAGCCTCGGGCCGAACTTTGTCTTCTTTGCTCGATTGCCTGCACATTTTTTCGGCGACCTTTCTCTCTCCTCGATAACGTTGTCTCGACGTCCTTTTCTCCTCCTTTTTTCTCTGTTCCCGTGTCTCTTCTTCACTCTAACCCCATTTTCGGTACAGATTTCTTTTGTAAGGGCCTCACACTCCCAGATCTAGAGAAGTTCGAAAGTCCGACGTTTCGTCTTCCTTTTCGATGGTGTTCAACGTAAATGATTCATCTAAATCTACTCATGATGGGTGTAAAAGGTTATGGGATTACTTTCGTGAGGTAAAGTGGAGGTTTTGACGTTGATCTCGTATGGTTCGGCTTTG